>NC_074708.1:28465694-28637477 GCF_024334085.1 Lutzomyia longipalpis
GTCCAACAAATCACGCACGAGTTTCACTTTATATTTGTGATTTAATCCCAACATCGCCTGGATCAAAATGCATAATTATTGCAAATTAAATTACTTATTTTTCTATTTAATTTTAAAAATTGAAAGTTTTTTTTTCACTTTTAATTCAGTACTGAAGAGGTTTTAGGAGGATACTTTGCAATGCTTATACAGATGTAAAAAATATTTTCCACAGCTTTCGAAGCTCTTTAGTTTTTCTTCAGAGGCTTAAGTAAATGCAGATTGGATAGAAAATTTCTTAGGCGAATTAATATAATTTTTCTAGAACTAAACCTTAAAATTCGACATTATTTTCTTTTTTTGTAACAGTTTAGCAGCCTAAACGATTAATCAGAAAGTCCTATCTCTTGAAGAAATTTCAGTAAAAATTCCTTAATTATTTAAAGCATTTAAACGATCTAAACAATCCAGGAGCAGAGTTAGAAATTTATTTAAAGAAGTATTTTGTTTTTTGTTTATTTCAATGACGTCTAAAACTGTTTAAAAATCGGCTTGACACTTGTTTTTTTAACAAAAACTTTACGTTTCATTTCTAACGTTTGGTGTTAATTTTTAACGTTTGACGATTCTTTTTTAAACATTTGAAAATTTTTATTTAACGTTAGACGTTTTAAAAGCTTGATGTTGTTTTTCTAACATTTTACTATTCTTTTTCAAACATTTAAACAATGTTTTTTTTTAACATTTTACGGTTCTTTTCTAATATTAAACATTTTTTTTAACATTTGACATTCATTTCTAATGGTTTTTTTTAAACAATTTCTTATGAGTTTCTTACAGTTTTTATAAATGTTTGTTATTTTTTTTTAAAGCGTTCTTTCATAACGTTTGATAATTTCCCTTCAAAATTTTTTATGTAATTTTCAGCCTTAAAATAACTTTTTTTTATGATCTCCAAAGAAAATCCCAGAGCTTCATGAATTTTTAAGGGAAATTCAGACTCCCAAACCCCCTCTTTGATACGCCCTTAAAACAATTATCTTGTAGAGAATAATTTGAGCAGTCCCAAAAAATCATTCCTCCTCCTCATCTTCATAACTAAAAGCCTAAATGAACAAAGAAAACTCCTCGTCTTGAGACTCTACAAAGAGCCATCCCCGGAAAACCACTTTATGTCAAATCTCTAAATGAACATAAATGTGATTTTAATTTATTCCCCCGTAATTTCTTGTTGGTGGTACACAACGCATAGGTACCCAAAAAGTGCTTGAGACAATTCTCAGGGAGCTTGTAGCCAAAACAATCATCTATTTGTTGGTCATTGTTTCTGCATGAATTACGCGACAGCTCTAACAACCATCGCATGGAGAACATTCCGAGAAATTCCTGCGGGCTGTAAATCTCCAGGTGAGAAAGTAAATGACACAGCAGCAGAGGGAAAAGTTCCGAGGAAAAAAGTGAAGCTGATATTTGAGGGAGAATTTAAAGAAATAATGAAAAAAGCGATCGCTGCCCGGACCATCGTGCACCGCCATGAGGCATCAACCATCGACGCACGAACTCTGTGCTGCAGAAGAGAAGTGGCTCTGGAAATGGGTCACTGAGGTATAAAGCGATAAAAGTCTTCTCATCATTTTACTTCTGCGTTGTGTCTCGGTCGCGTCGGTCCATGCTTTTTGGCTCGTGAGTTTTTCAACTGCTTGTGCTTTTGCATCTGTGTCTCTGGATTTTGTGGATTAAGACATTATTTCTCCTTCTTTTTTTGGCTTAAGGAAATTAAAAGGATTTTTTTGGGATTCCTTTCAAGAAAAAATTGAAAAAAAGGATCTAAAGAAAGGATAAAGCTTCAGGATCAACTCCTTCTAATCCCTGAATTTTCCATTTGTGCTTGTTTAGAGCTAAGAGAAAAATGGTAAAGTGAGGGTGTGGCGAAGAAAAGGAAAGGACGCTGCTGGCAGGACAATTTGCACGGTGCTGTGATATCCAGACAATGTGTTGTGATCTCGTGTGGAGGCATCTGGGCTGAGAGGCTTCGCGCACTGGCCCCACGGTGTTGTGAAAAGTGCATGAGAAAGTGATTTGAGAGTAGCAGAGAAGAAGCAAGAAAAAAACGAAGAAGCAGCATCAGCTTAAAAGGAGCAAAAGCAACCACCTTTAGGAATAAATATCAAACACACAAATAACCCACAATGGTACGTCCTCCACTTTTGATCCACTTTTCACTCTCACGGAGCCGAGACAATTTTTACACAAAGTGATGTACATATTTATGTAAATGCCGGTGAAATTAATTCGATTTCTCGTTGATTGGCGATCAGAGATTATCTCTCGCGCGCGACTCGTGATATGGGCACTTTTGCGTTCGAAAAGTGCGTCGTCGTCGTCGTCTCTCAACCTGCAAATCCAAAGCAGAGCACCTTGGTGTGGCTTCACTTCTGGGCGAATAATTAAATTCATAAATACACTTTTCATATCAATTTGAGAAAGTTCTTCGCTGTCGTGGATTTTTTATCACCTTGTCAGGTGGAAATAGTGTTAAAAATTCCACGCGCTTCTGTTTTTTCTCAAACAAGATTAATTCGAATAAATTCAATAAATTTAGAGCAGTTTTTTCATCAATTTTTAATGCCTCATTAAAAGTGATTTAATAAATTTTCATTAAAGAGATCATTAAAAAAGAATTTTAATGGGTAAAAATATTTTTAAAGAAACAATAAGAATTTTCGATTAAAAAATTCAGGTTTTTTTTTTAAAGGTGATTGATTTTGATAAGTTCTTTTTTATTAACAATAAATTCCTCAATTGTTAATTAATAGGCAAAACAATAATCAAATCAATATTTTTAAGAAAACAAGCATTTTTTCTTTATTTGATTGATTTTGATTAATTTTATTAGAATATTTAAATCGCTTAAAAGAGAATGCTTTTAAAAAAGTTAGAGTTCTTTCAAAAATAGAAAATTTTAATAGATTCAAAACCCATTTAATCTTGGATCTTTCTCTCACTTTTTTTAATGAATTAAACTGATTTAAAAACTTATATTTTTTTAAGGGGAATCGTCCTCTTTTTCAAAAAAAAAATGTTGTTTTTATTTAAAGTAAAAAAAAGGAATGATTCTCTAGACAATTTAGTTTGATGAAAAAAACTAAATATTCAACTTAACAATTTTTTAAACCAAAATTGAAACTTTTCATCCAAATAAATTGACCAAAAGCTCATTTTCATTCTTCTAATTCCACAAATTAAAACTTTTCTAAGAAAAAAATCAAGACAAACCCATTAAAGAAACAGTTCCAAAAAAAATTCTTCAAAAATCACAAAAGATTTTTCATAAGCAACGAAGACCCTGAAACACCAATAAATTCACTTGTACTACTTCATCATTGTTTAGTAGAGTTCCATGAGAAACATTTGTGCATTATAAAATCAGGTGCATCCACTGTCTCTCTCTCTTCTTCTTCAAACACTGACTGAGGAGAAGGAGAAATTTCGAAGAAGCATCTAATGCATTAATTTCACTCCATGCCAGAGATCTTAACGAGCAACAAAGCCAAAAAAGGAACTCTCGATTGCGCCGAACCCGCGCACAAAAAAGACGTCTCGATTAATCTGCAGGTGCTGCTTTTTATCATGATCAGCATCGTAAAATTTTTGCATACAAGACTGATACCTAATTTTCAGCAAAATACTTAACATTTTATTGCTAGACCCCGCGGAGGTGACAAAAAACATAGAGAAAGAGAAGTATTGAGTATAGTTTGTGTCACGTTCACTGAATTTTTCACACAAATTTGAACGACTGAAAAAAAAGTCCACAAAAATCCGTGTTTAAATTTAATTACAACTTTAGGTGACTGAGAGAGACTTTCTTTACCTCGTCCCCGGGTACATTGGGGTATAATAATGTGACTCCAATCGCACTTCTCTGCAATAAAATTCACTTTAATTGATCTCGAAATCTCACCCAGAATTATCTTGCCCAACTTTTCTGTGTTTTTCTTCTTCCGAAAATACCCGGATCTGTTTCTTTTTTTCTTCTTCTTTATTTTTGTAAGTCAATTGCTAATTAAATTTGCTCTCAATTGGTGTACAATGAGGTGCTCTTCTTGTGGCATCGTGTGGCGGAATTTACTTTGTATGTATGGAAAAATAATCGGGGGTGGAACATTTTATTTTTGGGCATTTTCTATTAGACGATGGTTTAGTTGAAAGAAAGAGTATTTGCATTGAAAATTGGACTGAGGCCGCAATTGACAGTCTAATGAGTTTTCTTTTACCATAAAGATTTATTTATTTTTTTGGTCAAAAAAGAAAGATTACTTTCTTAACTCTTGATTTATTTATGAGGAGTGTTTAAAAATTTATCGTTGTCTCTTTGAGTTTTATTAGTAAGCAGGAGTTTATTGTTGCACAGAAAAGGAGTTTAGACAACAGATGGCAGCACAGAAATTCCTGAAAGGATATTTTCTGTTCCCTTTTCTTTGCCAAGAAAAACTAAAATTGTTTATTAAATGAAAATTAAAATTAAGAAAACTTCAATCAACTCAAGTAGATGGAAATCTAATTAAAGCATTTAAGCAGCTGTGGCTAAAAAGATGCCAAATCAAACAGCCCGCAAACACTTTCTTAATTCTCGCGCACGATTTTAATGAAAAGATTTTCAATTCATCAACTCTCGTTCTTCACCAGCGTGGAGTGATTGATTGAGAGTCAATTAAAAGATCGTCAGTTAATCAAATACCCATTTCTTTGGCTCTTTCTGCCTCTATCTGCGGTGCTGAATTGAACAATTAAATTACGAGAGAGACTGTTTGCAGAGCGATTGGTTTGTGTGATGGAAGAACAGAGGGGTATACCAACTTGCGCGATTTCCCATAAATCAAAATCTCAATCGAAATTATCGCATGGAAGTGCAAGCTACATTATATACTTATACTCAACAAGGTTAGCCACATTACCTGCAAGTTTGTAAAGTAATTTTTCCACGCCAATATCCCGTGCTGATGAGGGTATGGAGAAAAAATTGTATATACACAGATTTCACTCATTGAATTCCCATAAGATTCTTACTCGACATGAGGCGCGAGTGTGTTTGCACTAAAAACAATGATAGTGTTTCCGCCACATCACACGTCTTTTTTGTGTCTGTTCCTTCATAATTGGAAGAAGAAAAAGAAAATCACAAGATAAGATTCCACGCAAATCCACCCAAGTTTGCGGAGAAAATTGTTTATAGTTGTGGGAAAGCAAATACATTTTGCAATTATGACTTCCCTTCAAAAAAAAAGTCACTAAAATTGTTTTGATTTATCTCATTTTTTGCCTAATCTTATGAACTAGATTTTAAAGGTATATCGTTAGTGAAATCCTTGTCATTTTCTTGGCATTGATTTTCTCAGTAGATGCCGCTAGTTTGATGTACCTCACGCACTTAAAAATCCGCCATCTAGTGTCAGAAAAATCATAATTATTGTTCTTCTTATCTTGTGACTACATAAAATTAGAATGAAGTCTTTTCAATAATCCTTTAAACATATTTTATAAATTATTAAATAAAATTTGACAAACCTGAATCACCTAAAGGTCCGCCATCTCGTGCCAAAAACAAACCCAATAAAATGCACATCCTGCCTCACCCAATTAATTTCATTTCATTGTAATGAAAAACTACCAATCGCAATAAAAAACTGATTAATTGTTCACACCAATTGAAAACTCATAAATTGTTATTTTTACTGATGGTGGGAGAGTTTTGAGAGTGAAGAAGAAAAAGGTAAAAAAAAAGCCGCAAATCTCGGGCGAAAGCCACGCGTGAAGAAAATCAAGCACGATGGTAAAAAAGGTCTCCGCATATGCAAATGGTTTGCAGAATTATCTCAGCAGTAAGTCATGTCAATTTAATACTCAATTTATTAATTTATTCCACTCATTTCGCTTTCCTTCGCAAAGTGAATCTTATACGTACAATCGGGTAGGCAGCAAAAACCAATATTGCTTCCTCACCGCGAAGGTGTTAACGCACAACAAGAGACAGTCCATCGGTCATCATTTGCATAATGATGGGAAAATTGGGTGAAAAAAGCCGCGTGTTTATCTCAATCTCTTTTAACGGCGTCCTAAAAGTGTCGTCTTCACCATCATGAAATGTTGTTGTCTTTGAACAAGAAGAAAAAAATCAAGCCCATGCTGTCTTATGCTGTAAATCTCGCACGAGAAATTTTTGCACATAGATGGGACTTATTTATGACTTTATGATTCTCTCTGAGGAGGGACAATATGGGGATATTTGTGTGTAATTGAAACGCTCATTTACTGATTAAAAATCATAAAAATCATAAAATGAGAAAAGGTATTTAGCATAAATTTTATTGGGACCACTTTTCACGCAGAGTCGCTAAAACTTCCGCCTTTTGTAGGTTTTTTCATCAAAGGTAATTTTCCTCATAGGTTATGACATTAATTTGAATATCTTCCGCCTTTAAAAATTAAACTAAAAACAACAAATTTCGTAACTGGAATTAATTGATTTTTTTTCTTTCAAATTATTTTATTCCCATTTGCGTGTTGTATTGGAGTTATTTAAATAAATCGTGATTTTTATGGGAAATATTTCTACAGATGAATGACAATTTCATTGATTTATAACCTGGTAAGGAAAGGTAATTATGTATCTGTTTGATTATATAGCGCTTGGCATAATATGCAGCAGAAATCTACTTGAATACTTTCTGAAAAAATCTTGCATTTGGCAAGTTTTTGAGATTTTCCTTAGAAAATTTGCAAAACCTCACTATTAAAATACATTCTTTTATGCAAAATCATGTGCTTGAGTGCTTTAAAAGATATTTAAAATTTATAGAGCACTGATGCATATGCTTCATCTACAAAATCGAAAAATAAACTAAAATGTACACGTTTTTTTAATGTTTTTTCATTGAGTAAATTTTCAAGATATCCTACATAAAACTCATATAATTACATCCAGTTAATTATGCGAAAGCATAGGTACTTGAGTGCTTCAATAGAATATTTAAGTTTATGCATAAACATTAAGTGGATGCATATGCTTGATGCACAAAATCTATAAATAAGATACAATGGAGGCGTGGTTTGTTCTATTTTTTGAGAAATCATTTTATAAACTTTTTCAACTGATTAAAAAATTTAAATTGATTCAAATTTCATATGAGCTGCAAAATAAATAAGCTCCTACTGATTCTAAGAAGAAATCATCAGTAATTTTTTTTACAACATTTTCTCAACAAGAAGATTAATATTTTACCTTGAGACATCTTGTTTGTTTTTTTTTGATATTGTATTTTTTATTTAAAATTATTCCTTTCTTATTTTCTATCCACTTTGTTGTTGTTCACCACCAAAGTCAATAAATTTCATAAAATTGCCCCCAACACTGTGGCGAGCTCAATCTAGTTCGATGTTCGATCTCTAAATCAATTCATTGTAGATAAATCACTGAATTAATTTCCCATTGATGCCTCCGAGAGATTTTCTGTCTCTCCAAGTGAGGAGAAATTGTCACACACACCCAATAATCCAATATTAGTTCATCACATTTGTTATTTACTTGATAAATTCACGTGCCCGTAGATCTCAATTTCCCGCCAAAAAATCACTTTTTTCAAATTAAAAAAAAAAAAAACCATAAATTACTATTATCGGCAATGGTGGGTGATTAATCTTCACTTATGGTGTTGTGTGATATCATAAATAAAAGTGATATTTTTCCAAGTTAGACATTATGCATGGAAAAGCGGTTTGGATGTAGGAGACTAGGTCGCAAAGAGAGTCTCGCGCGAGTGTGAGAAATTCCCGAGCATACCGCCCGTACATTGTTGTTGATGTTTGTTGGGGAAATATTGTTTTATTCAGCCGCATGGAGGAGAGATTATTGAATTCATTTCTCAGAGGCTGGCACTTTAAATTAATTTCCCTCCGCCCAAGATTCAATGCGAGCCCTTCATCAGCCTTTCAGCCCAGACATGCTGCGTGTGTGAGGGATGCGTGGTGAATGATGAAGTAGGAAATTTTTAATCCAACTCCCTTTATTTGATGTCTCATCGTGAATTATTTAGGCTTGATTTAACGCCTAAAAGGGGCTTTTAAATCACAACTATTGGAGGCAATTAAATGGGATAATTTTATTTTGTAATTTATTGAAGAATATTTTCTTACAGAACTTTTTTTTATTAAGAAGATTTATCCTCTTCCCAAATCCTTTTCTTTGAGCCTGGATCCATCACTCTCAGGATTAGTAAAGACTTTAACAAGGGCGTAGGTCATTAGTTCATCGGTGTCAAAGATAATTTCACAAGTTTTATTCTCATTGCTGCATTCTCCATTGTAGTGGATGTAGGGATATTTAGGCTTTGATCGCATAGTCTCCTGGAACCAATAAACGTCCAAGAAACTAATCCTCTTATACTCTTCATTGGGCAAAATAATTGAAAACTTCTTCTTAATATCCTTCGCAGTAATCTCTCGAGCTTCAGAGAAGGAATCTTCTTCAGCCAAATAAGTTATTTGGGTGTTAAATAAACCATTTTTGTGGTAGAAAACTTCTGTGGAAAATCTTGTGTCTTTAAGAATGTTATTTCTTTCCAAATTCCATCCATTTTCTTTATCAAACTGATACGGAAGCCCATAGGAATCGACGTGGAGTGGATCAGTTCCAATGTAGCGATCCTTGAAGGAACATTTCTTCGCTGGAATGCCGTAGATTTCAATATTAGCTGCTATTTGTTTCCTTTTTTTCTTGAAGACAAGTTTGCAGTTATCTGTTCCAATTCCTCCAGTTTGGCAGTAGAGATTTCGAGTTAAATCCGAGTTTTGATTGATTTTTGGGTAAGAAGTCAGCTTAATTGCTGATATGCAGGATTTCTTATTGGTTTTAAAATTAAGCACAAAGTGGGTTTGATTGTTTGAGCATTTGTAGCCTAAAACAATCTGGCAAGGATCCCTCTTTAGGCCGTAGCTTGCAAAAAACAATGTCTCATCTTAAAGATAAAATTAGGATTTTATTTTAAATGAAATTCTATAGATTTTTTTGGTTCTAACTTACCTTTTTCTTTGTATTTTCCAATGAAATATTCATCACCATTACACTTTACTGCAACAATGAATCCAAAACTGATTAAACCAACTATTGATAGGAAACTAATCGAATTCATTTCTTCAGCTAATTTCCAGTTAATCACTCAATAAATCCAGAGAAGAAACTAAAGTAATCAGTTTACGATTAATTCGTATTTATAGAGTAAAATTAAATCATCTTAGACGTAGAATTGCATAAGGAAAAGATTTCAGCTGATAAAATAGAACATTGACGCAAAGTTTCAGTTATTAGTCTTTCCTCCATGCGCTCAACTAGAGCATTTATTCAAATAAAATTTTCTACGAATTAAATGCATAATCATTTTATGTAAACACTTTTCAATAAAAAATCGTCAATTGCCTGTTGATAAATTAAACATAAACACACGTGAAATGCAAAAAATAAATTCCGTATTGAAGGTTTTTTTATTGATTTTCTCCTCACGCAACTTCTTCGGCTTCTTTTCATCTCGCGCGCGCTTAAAGTAATTTCAAGAAGTCTCAACCTTGATCTTGAAGTCACATCCATTTCACTCTCATGTTCATTCTTCCACATCGTGGACTAGAAGAAAAAGGTGCTTACTAAAAAAAAAGAAGACCAGCATGATGAATTTCTTGAGTTCAAAGAGTAAAGAAATTTCATCCTTGAAAAGCTCCCAACTTTGGCCTTGTCCGTCGCATAAAATTGCAATCAAGAGCAAATTGGGGCACTTTCCGGTTGCAAGTTGTCATCAAACAATGACTCAATCCCCATTTCTCGATGATGGAAAGTAAATGGGAAGTGTTGGTGGTCCACACTGAGTGGCGTGAATCATCAGGAAAATTTAATGTTTGACCATGAAGTTGAGGGGCAAATAGCTGGGCAGAATTTATGTTTAAATTTTTAAAAATTTTAAGAGAATGTTAAAGAAATTTAGCAATTTTAGAGAGTTAAAAAGTTAAAAATCTTTTAAATGATTATGAATGTCGGAAAAGATCTTTATTCTTATTTTCGTGGATTTATTGGTTGCGACATTTCGAAGACATTCGAACATTTCCAGTAATCAAAATTTGCTCAATATTTAGTCAATGTAGAACCGCAGAGTCAATAATTGGTCAATTAATTCACTGACGCAATTGGCTTATCAATTATTGATTAATATTTGATCAATCTGATTGATTCAGTCATGATTGAGCACATGTTGACTCTCAAAATAATTAATGAATGCAAAATGCAGACTCAACTTTTAAATATTCAATTTAAGAACTTTTTTCTAATCAAGTGGTTACCCCTTTAAATGGAGATTTTCGTGCGAGAGATTCATCACGCACAAACACTAACTGGAGGCATTTTATTGGCGAAGAGAGTTTAATTATTTTTTCCCAGTGGAAAATGGATAGTGTCGCGAAGAAAGAAATCTTCATGGTTTTGATGCGAATACTTTCGCTATTTACGGTCATTTCGATGGTGATTTGCATCACGAAAGAAATATGTATGTAGCCTCTGGGGATGGATTTTTGAAATCATGCGAATTAATCGAATGCGGCGAGAAATTAGCATTAAATTCATGGAAAGAAATTCCTAAATTAAAATTCTTTTTTAATTTGATTGAATTTTTTATTCTGTAGCATATCGATTGGCGAGATGTGGCGAGTAGTTTGGTTTTCCTTGGAGCAATCACACTTATTCTGGCGGAGGGTACCCCAGCACCGGATACAGCATCCTCCCCACGGTATGCTCCAGCACAAATAATTGATAATCTCCAACCGCCTCCACTGCAAATTCCCGGACATTTTGCCGGGCAGCTTCCGCAGCGGCAGCAGGAGCCATCATTTTTCCAAAAAGTAGCCAGTTTCTTTGGGTTTGGACCCACAAAGAGACACGTAGTGCCCCAGCCAGTTCAAACTCAGGTTCCCCCTGCTAAGTACAGCAACACCCAGCGATCATCGCAAGTTTCCGATGCCTCCGTTCACACAGCCTATCCTGTGAATTCCTACACAGTTCCAGTTCACTCGAATGCACCACAAATTGTGCAGCAGCCTGTAGTGGAGCATCAGGTAGTGCAACATCAGGTGGTGCAGCATCAGGGGCATCAGCATATTGTGCAACCACATCAGGTGGGGCAGATCAATGATCCCGCGTACTTCCCGTGCAATAAAATGCCATGGGTGCCAATGTACAATGGCGCCGAAATCCCAGTTGGGAGGCCAGAGAAATTCCAGGAGCAACAGAAGGCACCCTACAACTACCATCCAGCTCCACTGCAGAACGCCTACCTACCTGCTAAGCAGACAGGGCCAAACATTTGGTCACAGCAAGTTCAAGCTGATATACGGTATACTCCTCCGCCAGCTGTTGCAGGTGTCACGAGTCCTGAGTACCTGCCTCCATCGCAAATCCTGCCAATTCAGGACAACAAGCAACATCACTTGGTACCAATTCCGGTACCAAACCTCAGTGTAACGCCTATTCCGCCACTCTACGACTACAAGCCATTTGCTTCCATTAAAGGTTCGTTCCGTTTAATCCTTTAAAAAGGATTTCCTATTAGGCTATGCTTCCTATTTATGTCCTTTTCTTTCCAGTTAATGGCGGTACTGCCCATAGTGGTCCTGCTTTTAGTGCTCCCGCTCAAGGAGGTCCTGCAGTTGCAAAAATCACCAACATCATTGTGGGGACAAACGTGGAAAGACCAAATAATCCTGGAGCACCAAACAGGCTGTACCTTCCACCACCTCAGCAGGATTCAGGAGGTTACCACTACCCGAAACCTTCAATGAAATTCCCAACAGGTGGTGAAGATCCCCGGAATAACTTTGATCCTCACTCCCAAGTTGAGACTTTTGCCCCAACAGCTGTACCTGCTCAGAAGATTGTAGCCAAGGAAACCTACAACGATCTTCATACGGATTTTGAGATTATAAAAAGTATCCCTCTGGTGCAGTTTACCTCTTCAGTTCATTTCCCGAATCTCCCAAATCTTCAAGGTCAGATTGTTCAACCAGCTCTGGTTACAACGGTAGCCCCAGAGGTTGTGGAAGTCAGTTCACCAGCTATTGAGCTTGTAGCTCCGTCAAATCAGAAGTACATCTCTCAACCGATTGTTGTTGAGCACGAAGAGAGTACAGACAGCTACACGGCAGCCTCGTCGCACAACATAACTGTCCAGGAGGATCTTCTTGAGAATCTGGAAAATTACCTCGACTCTCAGGATGCTGTAGTTGTTCCTCCGCCAAAAACTTTCAATTTCACCGAAGATGACGTCAGGGCTGTGATCCAAGCTGCTGCAGAGTATGGGCAGAAAATTCCAGGGAAGAAAGATAGGGAGACCCCGAAGAATCTTCTTGATTCTCCGATTTTCCACTCAATTAAAGGCGGGAATGCTCCGAAGCCTTTTACGAGAGATCCCAGCGATTTGAGGGTGTCTCAGAAACCCGATCATACGCCATGGCTTCCAACAACAACTCCTTGGACAACATTCTCCCCATATAGGGAGCCGTTGAGGCCTACAGCGTCATCAATTGAAGCTAGTGGTGCTAAATCTGGCTTGGAGCCACCTCCTGCTCCACTTCCATTGGATAGTCTCAATCTCTATACGAATACAAAGAGACCGAAGCAGATTCAGATAATCATTCCCTACACAACAAACAACCATCCTCAACCCTTTAAACCTCCTGATGAGTTTGTTAGAGAAGGTGAGTTTTCTTATAAATCAAACCGTTAAAAATTTGAATTTCTAAAGGCTTGATTTCTTTATAACAGGTGAGATCAAGCTGCCTCCTCTTAGAGAGTTCAGCAAATGGTCAAATAGTCACAATGGTCAGGAGTTTCATGCCGAAGAGGAATCTCAGTACATCACAGCCACACAAACTCCATCAACGCACAAAACAACACGATTCCTCAACAAGATCGTCAGACCAACAATCAACATCCGTGAGCTGTTGCGCAATGAAAAGGATGTCAGTCAGATCTCTCCGCTTCCTTTTGATATTGTGACACTGCAGAAGAATATCGATGACTGGACAGAGCAGGAATTTGCTTCAGAGCCTCACAAGGCTAGCACAATTTCCCTCCTGGCTCCAGCCAAGAAGATCCCAGAAGAGTACTTAACTACACCATCTATGGATGAGCTGTACTACCAAACAACAACACTAGAAACAACGCTCGACTACGATGGTACGTCGTATGATCAGCCACAGTCAGATGAAAGTGCAACAGATGAATTTGGAAGGAGTGCAACGGAGCCAATTGAGGATAATGAGGTGCAGCACGGTGAGGAAGTTTCCGTGAAATCGGAAATTAATCCTCCTCTGTGGGGACACCTCAAGGTGGCCATTTCTCCGTTGACGCAGGAGAAGATCTACGTGGTAACGCCACAGCCACTTGTTGATGACAACAGAGCGCAGGATGTGAATGGCTTCAAGTCACCGCGCTTCACGATGGGGAGTCGACCAACGCCGGGAGCTTCATCCGCAGGAAGTACGTCCTACATCTTGGGATTGACGCTCTCCCAATCAGGTTTATAGGATTTCACGAGATACGAGCACTCCTTGCACAATTTGGGAGGGGGTTATTTGGATCATAGATCCTTGTATAGAATCCTCTAGCTTAGAGTCCGTTAAAATTTAAATTTTCATGACGGTTTTTTAGCTGTGATTCTTTCTTCAAAGAAGCACAGCTTCTGTGTACACTCAAAAATGCAAAGTCGTCAGATCGGGCTCAAACTTGGGATGAGCACGAATTAGGGTCCCTACATTCCAAAAAATGGTGGCGCCAAAAATCTTTCCGGCCGGCCGTCCGTCCGTCCGGCCGTCCGTCCGGCCGTCCGGCCGGAATGTAACGCAATATTGCAAGAGAACGGTGATAGATAGAGACTTGCGGTCAACGGCAAAGTTCATATATCGGGTGGAAGACATCCGATTATGATGTCAAATCCAACCCCCCACCCCCGCGTCCGCCATTTTGAATAACCCCAAAATTTTGTTTTTGATATATCTCCGGTTCTATTATAGCTAGAGATCTGAAATTTTGATATGTTGTAGGGGCCATCAAGACCTTTCCAACGATACCTCATTTTCGAAAATCGGTCAAGCCGTTTAGCTAATATGGCCGCCACAATTTTTCATCGAAAATCGGCCATAACTCGAGAACGGCTTGACCGATTTTGATCAACTCGGGCTCAAATGAAAGATATTAATCAGCCCTACAACTGCTCGGAACATCGCAAGTTCAAAAAATGACCGCAAGTGGCGCTAAAATCGAAAACAAAATTTTCGATGAGTTTTCGATGAATATCACGAGCACCGCTTTATAGAATTGCTTCATATTTTGATATGTTATAGTTGGCTATAATATCTTTCATCATGCCAAAAATGAATAAAATCTATGTAGCCGTTCCGGAGATATCGCCTTTTAAACTTAACATGTCATATCTTGAGTTGCATAAAACCAACGCCCCGCGAAGCGGGGCGTTTTATATATACATTTATAAAAGTAAAGTAAAAAATATATAAATGCAAAGATATATACATTATATATAGATATAAAAATGCAAAGATAAAAATTAAATATAGCATGGATGGAACAGTATAAAGCGAAAGAACGGTAAGTAAAACTTACGGGCTGTGATTCTTTCTTTGTCAGTGAAATGAGAAAAAGACTGAAAATTGAGGATGGGCAAATTTTGAGGAAGGCTTTCTCGCGTACCGAATCACAGCCAACGCCCACGATTAAGGCATTTCACAAATTATCTGCGCGTTGGCTGTGATTCGGTGCGCGAGAAAGCCTTCCTCAAAATTTGCCCATCCTCAATTTTCAGTCTTTTTCTCATTTCACTGACAAAGAAAGAATCACAGCCCGTAAGTTTTACTTACCGTTCTTTCGCTTTATACTGTTCCATCCATGCTATATTTAATTTTTATCTTTGCATTTTTATTTTTTAATACTCGATAAGAATTTTATTTAACGAGAGTGCTGAAAAATTGCTTAATTATTGTTCAATTATTGCTCCAAATGGTGCACTTTTGGATGCCCTAAAAGCAAGTTTATTCTAAAAAGGAGAAATCAAACGCATAAAGCAACAATTTATCTCTTTAATGACTTCCAAGAAACCCTTAAACCTCATTTTCTCACCATGATCTCGCTGCACACTATCGCGATTGAGATAAAAGACAATTTAACTTAATCACCTGGGCTTCGTGGAAAATCTCTTTAGCCACACAACCTGCTGGACCACGAAATGTCGATCGTGTGAATACCTTCAATGGATCATTCGGCATTTATTTTCTTTTAAATGAAAGACTCTGCGCACACACAAAAAAACCTTAATCCGCTGCGAGTTTTTTTTTCGGGGAAAATCGAATCTTTTGGGAGCAAAAATGCATTGAATTTCACCCAATAAAATTAAATGTATTTTCTCACTGCTAATTGATTGCTTCTTTCTCTCTTCCCTCACAAAAAAAACCAACATCTAGTTAATAGTCTACAGAGTAAGGCAACACCCTATGTGCCGGAATTGTTTGGCAAACTCGCTTCATCGCCGTTTGTTAATGTTTCCTCAGAAGAGCAAGACGATGTCGTTCCTTCAAGGGTGAGTTTTCTTTAATTAAAATTTATTTTTCTGAAGAATCTTCTAATTTCGCATTTTTCTTTCAAGAAAATTACAATAATAACTCCTTCGCCGAATCGCAAGAAGTTCACCGAGAGTGGCTTGGAGAGGAGAAATTCGCGGTAGGAGGAAAAATTCAAAGGACAGCGGAAGAGGAAATTAAAAATGGGAGACTGAATAAAAGTGACAAAAAAAGTTTGCAATAAAATTTAGGAAAAATCTATAATTGAAAAATATTTTCTAGTGTCTTAAATTAAGAGATTTAAGGCTCCAGTGGGTGGATGATCGTTAAATTGTCAGTATGGAATTTATTTATTTTATTTAGAACTTTTTTTTTTAATTATTTCATTCTTAATAAAATTTAACGTTGGATATTTAAGACGTCAGATGTTTGACGTTTATTTTGAATATTAATTAATTTTGACAGTAAATTGAACGAAATGTCACAAATAAACAGAATTTAACGTCTTTTGATCCTGAAAAAAAATACAGAGCCTCCATTAAAGCTAGAAATAATAAAGTTGAATGATTGCGGGCTTATTAAATCTTATAAGATCAATCATTTTGTAATCAACGTGCTCATTGAAAACATCTATTCAAATTAACTTTGCATTGAAGCTAAACATGGTGGAAAAATTAGAATAAATTTACTAGAAACTATTGTTAATCTGAAAAGAACTCAAATTTAATTGAATTAATTGATTAATTAACTAAAGATTCCACCCACCTTTCTTCAAACTAGTTGAGTCTCTGTGCAAAATTAATTAGAATAAAATAAAACAAATATTCACATCTTCTTTTCATGAACTCTATAAGCAAAAAATAGCAAAAAATCAATTCGAAGATCCACCCACTGCAGCCTTAAGCTAAAGAAAAAGTGAATAAGAAATTGAGGTGATCTTCTATGTAATGATCTTCTTAGAAATTACTTTAGGATATAATAACAGCTCTGGGGCGCACCTACAAAACGCCCCAGAGCTGCTGCATTCGCAGTTGCAACAATGTCTTCATTAATTTTGTTAAGCATAATTCCGAGCATGAGAAGTTTCCTCTCTCAGTGCAATTTTGAAGTCTTTGTTTGCGAAGATGTGGTGCGACAAAAAGAAACCCTATTTATTTCAATTTCACCTCAAATTGAATAATTCTTAAGGTGTTTTAGCTTAATAACTTTGTGCGCGCGGTTTTACCCGCTCAGCAATTTCAATGTGAGATGTACATAAAATGAAATAGGAACGATGGCGCAGTGTATTTAAGTTTGATTTTATGTGAATATACCTTTTTTTTAAGACATAAATGTGTAAAATGTAAATCATAATTTGCGAAGGAAAACAATACAAGAAGAAGATGAAAAAAAATGTGCAACTCCGACAATTAAAAAGGCAATTCTTTATTCTTCATCAGCATCACTCTCTCATCTACGCCCACCCCCACTCAGTCTTCACTATTTATTTATGTACATAACATATAACTAAAATACGAAGAAGATAATCACAACTCGATCACGATTGTGATGGGAAATAAATCAATTTTTCTTGACTTACTTTGCGGCACACACAGACAACGTGCATTGTGGAAGGCTTTCATTGATTTCCATAGAGTCACTTTTCGCGCGAGACTTTCTCGCACCATTGCCGGAGAAATTTGCAATGAAACGAGAATTTTCTTGTGCGTAGAGATGGGAAGAAATGCGCGGGGGAGTCCATTGTGTGTGTGTGCCACAAAAAGAAAACATTCTTCCCATCAAAGTGAATCTTCTACTTTTTCTGACTTACTTCTGGATGTTCTTCCTGTTGCTGTGGATACTTCCTTCCGCTACGATATTTCAGGTAGATCATCTCAAATGTCCACATGACGAGTGTTGTGGCTGTTACGAGGTTAATGAAGATTATGCACATCGCATAGCTACCGGAAAGATCACGAATAATTCCTGAAATTTTAAAAAAAGAATTTTAATCATAAATTGTTCTTTTTTTGAAAGTTCAAAGCTTCATCCTGAAGCTTTTTCTGCTGTGTCTTTAACTCACCCATAAGAGGTCCAAGTATAAGCAGAAGAAACCCATTGGTGACCATTTGTATGCCCGAAGCCGATGCAAGCCTCTCAATGCTGACGTAGTTGGGAATAACGAGGCTCATATAGACAGAACGGACGCCCTTCCCCACCCCCAGGAAGAAGCCAACGCCCAGCATCACTGAGTACGAGGTGGCAAAGGGAACGCACATTCGTCCTATGATTAACATCACAAGGCTATACATGTACATAAGCCGCGATGATTGATGGAAGTAGTCACCAATAAAAGGCGCCAAGAAGCGGAAGACAATGTCGGAGATCGCAAGAAGGGACATCACAGATGCAATCTCCTCCGTAGTAAAGTTCATATCGGCAAGGATGAATGGCGTGAAGAGGGAAAAGTTCAGCTCAGCAAAGATTGCAATTGACATGCCCAGCATCATGTTGACGTAGATTGGATCCTGCAGAAGATCTAAATCGAAGAATTTTGCAACACGAAGCAACTGTCGGCGACATCTCTTTCTAAATGACTTCCTTATGGGGAGATTTGCGTAGTAGCTGTCCGAGCTGATTGCTCTGTAAAAGGAGAATTTGAAGATCACGTAAAGATCATTAATTGAAGAAAATTAAAGATCAAATAAAGTTGAAAAATAAGAATCAAAAGAAATGAAGATCATTCCAACAAATTGAAAAATTATGAACATTCTAACAAATCGAAGATATAAAATCATTTCAATCAAATGAAAAATGATCTTCATTCTAAAAATAATTTAAAGAAAAATGAAAATCAATCTAACATTAATAAAGATTATTCTAAAAAAAAAGAAAAAATAAAGATCTTATCATTCTAACAAAAAATTATAGAATGAAGATCATTCTGAAAATAATTGAAGAATGAAGATCATTCTAAAAGAAAAATTAAAGAATAAAGATCTCATGAAGATCATTTTCATTTCTCATACCTGTTGTAGGCTTTCTTTGAAGACCTGCTCTTCCCATTGGTGAGAGGTTTTTCCTCCGCTGCCTTTTCCCCTTCTTCCACTATTTTCACACAACTCCCACGTCGACTTCCAGGATGACTCCTTCGTGGATCTCTCTCGTGGTACTTCTCATCGAAGATCTTCATGGAACTCCCAAGATTAACCGTATCCAATGAACCTGTTTCAAACCACCTCTTCTTCGGTACAGCACTCAAGGGCCCAGGAGATGGTGGTGGGCTTCCCATGTCACACCTAACACGCTCAAGATCAGTAAATGGTGCACATTTCTTGGCTTCAAGAACATCAGGGCTTTTTGAGCTACACTGACGGTCCACATTGAGTTTCATCGGATGGATAACTTCAAATCCATAGATACTCTGAATGTCAGCATTGTGATCAATGGAAATCCTTCGGTAGGGATACTCCAAATACATTTCCTCATCATCCGATGAGAATTCCCACGTTTCTTCCCTCCTCTCTGGCACCTTCCGGGGCAAACTGTCTGATTTTGCCTCCACAGTGTGGTACGAAGAGATGCTGCTTCTCTTTGAATCGAATCTAAAGTGATTCCCTTCTGGTTTCATGATGGGAACAGGTTGCAACTCAATCTCTTTGACGGGAGCATCAGGAGATGGTTTTTCATCAATCATGTGCCATTTAATTGGCTGCAGAAGCAATCCCGCCATGACAATGTGAAGGGAGAAGGCTCCAATGATGAGCATACTTCCCTGAACGCCATAATTTGTCAGGAGGTAAGTTACAAATTGTGGGAAGAAGATGGGACCGAGGCCGGTGATTGTAATGGCAATACCCACGGCTTTGTTGCGTCGTACCACGAAGAAAGAGTTGAGGGCAAGTGAGAAGCCCGATGTGGCCATCCCGAAGCCAATGGCTGGAAGAAAATTCAAATTAAAACATTAATTTTTTAATCATTTCTTTTCTGAAATTATGTGAAAGAAATTGAAGAAAATCTTAAGAAATCTAAAAATCAGAAAAAACGTGAAGGTTTCTTTTCATTAATTTTTCAAAAAATAAAGAAATAAAATTTTAACGCATTGGTTTAATGATTTGTGTCCAGAATAATTCTGAAAGTCCTAAAAGATTTTTTTTGTTAGAATACAAAAATTTATTTTTTAAGACAGAAAAGAAATTTTGTATCGAATTGAGGCCTAATTTTGAGTTTAGTTTAATTTTAAACTCTTTTCAACTCTATGAATTCTAAGAAAAATGCATGATTAGGTACATTACAATTTTCTCCTAACTTTCTAAAGTTTAATTTTATTGAAGACATATTGAAATGGCATAAATGCTAATCTTAAAGGAATTGTTACTCTGAAATAGAATAAAAATTGAATTCCCTTTTTTTTAACGAAAAACTAAAATTGATTAAAAAGTTTTCAGTATTTTGACAAAAATAATATCTTTAACAGAAGAAAATAATTCAAAAACAAAGGGTTTGAAAGCCCCCTATATAATATACATAATGTACCTATTTTATCAAAAATCTTTAACCCATTTTTAGACTTAAAAAGTTTGGTTTATTCATTAACCCAAATAAACCACGATTAGAAGACACAGACAGACATTTCTTTAATAAAAATTAAATCTCAAAATTATCTCGCTGTACAAATTGGCGATAAAATGATAAAATCCTCCTGGCCACTGCAAATTGCACATGGGGCGATGAGAGATAACAAATTGTGGTATGATTGATGGCTTCTCGCGCAGCTTTTGGCCTTTAAACAATTTTACGATGGCCCCGCGAAGCGTGCAGAGAAGCACCGCGCGCAGAGATAATGTGTCGTAAACGGTTGCGAGCACTCACCTGTTAGAATACTGTAGGTAATAATGAAGTGAGTGAAAGTTGATGCCCACGAGGTGAGAATGAGACCAACTGAGAAGAATACTCCAGACGCCACACTCACTTTCCTGTAGCCATAAATTCTCAGCAGGGGCCCATTGAAGAGCCCCATCCCCATTCCCACAGCTGAGGCCACATTCACGATCATGGCTGAGTCCGTGGCGGTCATTTCCATCCGCTGGAAGGTTTCATTGTATATCAGCCCAAAAGCCTGAAGGACAGGGATGACGATTCCCTGAAAGAATGAAGATTTTTTTTTGCTTTCAGTGCTAAGCTGTGATTGCATCTTATCGCGCACGGTGTGTGAGATAATCTCGCGAACTTTTTTTGTACAGGTAGGTTGGTGTTTAATATCCACGAGAGAGGTGCTTGAGCTAAATTGCAATCGATCGCGATATCGAGGTCAAAAGTCACGATAAAGGAGCTTTAATAGAATATTTTCAAGGTCAAGGATTTATCAAGAATTTCCACTGAAAACTGGATATTTTATAGGTCACTGGAAAAGCACAAAAATCCTTTGAAAAAAAAAACCAAAAAGGTGATTGAGAGTCCTCACATTGGCTAGTCCGTAGGCGAGGATAACCACAAAGCCCCATCCCCCATCGGGAGGAATTTTCTTCACATCTTCCTTCTCAGGTGCCTCCTCATTCTCCTCCACGATAATCTCCTCCCTCACACCCATTGTCACAGCCACACAGAGAACACACTTCACGCAACCAAGAAAGGATCACACATCCCTCACACAGAGATCCACAGGAGCTTACAAAAAAGGCAAGAAAAAAAAAGCTCCAACAGTGAATGTTACTTAATCACTACGCGCGGCCACACTTCGCGATAGATTTTCCGTGATTAAAAAGCACCACACGGTGGAAATATTGGTGAGTTTCGCTATCAGTGAAGGAGGCCGAAAAAATGCCTCTCCCGCGCGATAAATTTATCAATGGTTGAGTGAATCTCTGCCACTCAATGCCTCAAAGTTAATATAGGTATTGGGAAGGGGAAAATAATTTCCCATTTAATTGCACACCATCGCGAAATTGTCATTAAAGCCATTCTGCAGAGTCATTGGCAGTCGCACGAGAGAATGCGATTTACAAGTGGGATTTACTTATGCTAAATTCACGGAAAAGGCGCAGTGATAATGTGTAGATGTTATTGGAGTTGGTATACCAAAATGTGCGCAATAGATGTGCGTTGTAATTTGATTTATAAGTTAAGAGATCTTTAATTTTTAGTCGTTTGAGGACAAAGTGAATTTAATCGAACAGAGATAATAAAGCCTGGATGTTTTAAAATTCAATTTTGAGACGTTTTGCAAAGGGCATGACCTATTAAAAGAAACCTATTCAATACGGTCGATACATTGATGAAACATAAGCGAGAATATTTCATACATTTAAAGAAACAAAAATCTCAGCTGAAGCACAATAAAGACGTCATTCGTTGCATTTTCGAGTGAATCTTTAGAGTTAGATGAAAACTGTTAGTTTGTTGGCGATTTCTGAATCTTTCTGCGACTACGCATGTCTTGATTAATATAGGATATTTTCATACAAAAACGAATTAACTCCTTTACGAAGCTTTCAGATATTATGAACACGCCTCTCGCGATGACTTTCCAAAGTCAAGGCTGTTTCTTAATCAAAAAAAATATATTAAGAAAGGGTTGAATTTTCGGATAAAACCAAAGACTTAAGTACATATGCAATGTATGGAGTACACCAATTAAATGAAAAAAAAATATTGATAGAAATGTATGTACACAGTTGAAAATATCTTTAGATAAAACGAATATAAAATAGGTATATAAGAGTAAGAGACAAGGAGATTATTTACTTTGATAGATTTTAGGTTTGTATAGAAACTTCAAGGGGCTTCTAATTCAGTGGCTTTTATTAGAAAAAAAATTGTTATTACTTAATCTTAAAAATTACTTTCTTAACATTTACCTATCTCGAGAAAAATCGCTATTTTAATTTGAATTTAACTGTACTTGACAATGGCAAAAAATTAATCGAAGCGTCGCTAGAAAACTAAAGTGAAGTTAAATTAAATGCGTTCTTATACAATTCGCTAAGCCGGTACCAGCTAATTTTTATTTATATTTTGTCTTATAGGAAAATCTGAAAAATGTTTTTTTTTTTAAATCCTTTCTAATAATTAAATATTCTCTTTTAATATTAAAAAATATTTTCCGAATCTATTCTTTTCTCTAAATAAAAAAAACAGTTAAAAGAATCTTCAAATAACGCCAAAATAATAAAGGAATGTTTTTCATTGAATCAGCTGAAAATGAAAAATAATACAAAAATACACAAATAAGAAGCAAAAACAGAGATAAGGCAAAATAATTTGGGCAGCTGCTGCTAATCTTTTCATTTTTATTGCAGCTCTTCTTTTTGCCAAAATCTCTTTCTTATCAGTAAAAGTTGTCTTTATACTTTCATTGCAGCAATTGAATTTTTATTTTCTTTCAGATTTGCAGCAGCTACCGAATATCTGGTTCTTACTCACCTGAAAGAGCTCTTATCGGTGTAACGCCAATGTCATATTTCTATCACATTAATCAAATTATTCTAATGGAATTTAATATACAAAGTATAGGAATTAAGGCACACTTTACTATCTAACTAAAAATCTTGTACAAATTTGTAGCACGTTTTTCTCGAAGAAATCAAACTTACTGACTATTAATTGGTTAAGTATAAAAAGTCTTTTAAAGTGATCACACACAACACGCGAGAGATTAACTATCACTCTGAAGCTCTTTATTTTTTAGCCTCTCCTTCTGCCAGTGGAAGTACTTTTCAAATCCCCACGAAATAGCCGTTACGTAGGTCGCAATGTTGAGGCAGTGCAGGGTTGTGGGGTAGTCTGTTGCATCACGGATTAGGCCTAAATATCAAAGATAAAATTTCCAAAGAAATCCACAAAAAAGATTAAAAAGAATTGAAAGACTTACCGACTAACGGTCCTATGGCGAAGTAGAAGATACCAGCAAAGAGAAGTTGCAAGCCAGTGGCTGCTGGTAGGCGATCCAGGGGAATATAGCTCGGGATAACCAGAGCCATAAAGACTGTTCTTAGTCCTTTTCCCAGACCAATGCACAGGAAAACTGCTACAACAATCCAGAAGGACTGAAAATGTGCTAAAACTGAAAGGAAAACCGATTTAGAACCTTTTTAGGTATCCTTATAAATCTGATCTGAAGGACTAAAGATCCTTTAAGATTCTTGAAATAAGGAATCTAATAAACTAAAATGAACTAAGAAAGATTTCTTAAAAATAAAAAAATTACTTACTAACTCTCCCAAAGGCCATCCCTAGCACGCCGAAAAGGAAGAAAGTCTTATTGTCCCACCCAATCCTTCCTGCTACGAAAGGGATGATAAATCTCACCCCAATGTCTGCACCAGCCAGCAAGGACATCAGGAAAGCTGTTTCACTCTTTGTATAGCCAAAATCCCCAAGGATAAACGGCGTAAGTATACTAAAGTTGATCTCTGCAAAATTCGCCACAGTTATCCCAACCATAAGGTTAACATAAGTAAAATCCTTCAGGAGATCCAGATCGAAGAAGATGATAATTTTCTGCATGAGCGTAAACTTCTTCTCGTCAAACTCCTGATCGTCATCTTTGGTACAAATTGGTTCGTCATGGAGGCTGTTATTGGGAGTCTTTATGCCCTTCTCGCAGGTACATTTATCCCCAGCTGTGCTCTTCTTTCGCCCTTCATTGAGGTACATCTCCAGTCGACGAGAAGCTTCCTTCAGGACTTCCTTCTCGACGCTAAATGTATTTGATTTCCTACGACGATCATTGTCGGGATATTTGAGCGAACGAAGACTGTAGTTGTCCCGAATGTACTTCCCATCTTCATACGGTGGAGGTTGAACGAATACAGCCGGTGTTGCTGGGAGCGTTGTCTTCTCAAGCTCCGACAAATCCTGTGGTGCCTTCAAGCTAGGACAGTCTTCAACGTCAGCCTCTTCAATTCTTGGTTTTGTCGGACGTCTATCCCTCCGTCCTACACCTTCCGTAAAAGTGCCTAAATTCACAAATGACGGCCTTGTTGAGAGTACCAAGTTCTGCGTTGAGGCCTTTGCAGATGTTTTCTTTGACTCTCCATCCAATTTTGATGTCTTCGTCGATGTGAGAGACCATTTTGACCCATAAGCTGACCTCATTCCTGACCCAGAGTACCAACCATCATTGGCAAGAGCCAACATTGGTGTTCCGGGATCAATGATCTCATACCCAGTCACATTGGGATCGTCTGAATTGTAAATGTACGGAAAGACTCCGTTCTGCTTCTTCTTGAGGCTCTTGCAGTATTCGCATTCCTCATTGGTGTCTTTGGGTGTCTTTGCTAGTAGGTTTTCTTGGTCGCCCCGATGATGGCGACTATGCCACTGGGCAGGCTGAAAAATGGACGCAGTTGCAAATGTATGGCACGCGATGCCAGCAAATATCAATACGGAACCTTGAACGCCGTACTCCTTCAGCGTGAAGGTGATAAGATGCGGCAAGACTATTGGACCTAGGGCCGTCACGGTCCATGAAAAGCTCGTAGCCATGCGCCGTTTCTCTTTGAAGTAGGTATTTAGCGCCAAAGCATTTGAGGACATGTTTACTCCTGATCCAATTCCTTAAGAACGGATGCAAGAAAAAAAACGTTGGAAGTAATTTGAAGCTTTAAATATTTTAAGGAAACGACCTCTTAATTCGATTCCTCTTGAGAATGTTGACGGAACAATAAATTGCAACCTTGCCACATTTCTTTTATCTCACCTATTTCAGTAGGTCAAGGTTGTCTCAACATCAAGAATCGAAGGAAAATATAATTTCTTTAGAAAGTTTATTTGTTGTATTTTTAATCTATTTATGCTTTTTATGCATTTTGAAGGAATTTTTAAAATGTAAATGTTACGCGTTATCAGTGCTGCTATTTAAGCATGTGATCTTCTGCTTGATCAAGACTTTGTGATAAGCCTTCCTCAAACATTCAGTCATTGTCAACCTCATTAAGCTCAAAGTAAATTTAACCACACGAGTGATTTTATCAAAGGAATGCAACCGGAAGTTCAATGCAGAAGGATTCAAAATGATCACATGAGGCAATCACTTACCATAAAGAATTGAAAAGGTAATGACGTAGGTGATGAAGGAGTCAGCAATTGAGGTGAGAAGAAGACCAGATACAGCCACAAAGGCAGCTCCATAGGCCACTTGACGGTAGGTAAATCGTCGGAAGAGGGGCCCGTTGGCCAAGCCTACAACATCGAGAGATCATCAATACGGGGACTCACAGCTTTATCTCCCAGCCCTATCACATGCGGGAGATTCCAACTCACCGATACATGATGTCAGACACTGGTGAAGGTTGATGATTGTCGTGATCTGCGAACTGCTAATTTCCAGTGCTTGGAAGCGTTCACGGAAGAGCAACCCACATTGCTGGAACACAGGCAGGGTAACCAGCTGAAGCAGATAAGACCCAAAATCATAAGCTTTGCGCGAAGCTTTCTCGCGACCTCTGAACGCGTAAAAATTCACACGATAGCAGGATCAAAGATCACGAGCGCATTCAGAGATCGCTGTAGGAGGTTTTTATTTTGGGGGGAATAATTTCAAGATCTTACATTTGACAAACCCGCTGCGATCGCTACAACCCATCCCCATCCCCCATCAGGGGCGACAAAATTGGGTCCGAGCTGCGATCGGTTCTTCTTCTTCTTCGGCACCCGCAATGGTTGACCTTTGGTGATCTCAGTGATCTCCTTGGTGGTCTTCTCCATAACTCTATGATCGTATTGGGAATAAAGCAAAAGCAGACTTTTTGCTGTCACATGGGAATATTTTGACGGGGTTGTTGCACAGAATTATCGCTGTTTGTGATCAAAGCAAATTTTCTGCTATGATCGCTCTGGAAAGATCACAAAGAATCATTTTGCGTATTGATCTTTCACACTTGCTGTATCACATTCCTCCTGATCCTTCTCAACTATTTTTAGACTGATAATCACAATAATTTATTAAACTGAATTAAATTTATTTATTTTTTATTATTAAAATTAATGTAAGATCATAAAATATCCAAAAGATCACTTTGTAGCAATTTTCTTACAAAAAAATCTCACGATTTATTCAAGTGTGATCGTCGTTTTGTTAAAAAGAATGTGACGGTATTTGAGCAAATTGGCATTTCTCCGCAAAGTGAGATAATTGGTCGGTTAAAAAAAATGATTTATAGTGCAATAATACACTCCATGTCTTTATGAGGTACTCAAATGCCTGGAAAACTCAATAACACACGAGTATTGTCATAAAATTCATATAAAGTCTACCTTGCAGCTGATAGCGCAAAGAATGAAACAATTTGTCCCTTCTCTGAGGAATTTATAATTTTGTTATTAAGGTAATTTTTTTTACAACAATCTCCAGGCTGTGATCTTTAAAACGTGCAACAATAGAGGAAGGAACAAAAGGGGCTAATAAGTAGCTAAATATTTAAAATTTCTTATATCCGAATTATGAATCTTGTTCTAAAATGCGAAATACTTAAATCTTGAAAATTTTTGCCAAACTCTCAGGGAACTTTATATTTAGAACATTTTAAAAGAATAGTAATTTAAAAAAAATTATTTAGAGTCTTTAAAATATTGTTTAGTTAATTCAGAAACTTCAGAAACATTAGAAACCGAAAAAGGTTTAAAGTCTTTTTATACACTTTACATAAATTTTTGTTTCTTAATTTTCGCTGAAATAGTTTCGTAATAATTTTATGTTTTAAGAAATTTTTCTCGTTTCGTCACTGCAATTTTATCATTGGTTTCTCGTGTTCAGCGAACTATTTTCCAATGCTTTTCGTTTTAATGAAGATTTTACATTTAGGCTCTGGTTTTTTTTGTTAAATGCGTTAAATGAAACTTTGGTTGATATTTTAATTCCTCAGCAATCGTTTCGTATTCTTACATGCTCTGTGTTTTTTCTGGTTTCTTGTGTTTTGCGGAACTTCTACTGAGTTTTTCGTATTTCTGAATAATAAAGTGAACTAACTTAAAGAAATTGTGTAAAAATCTCCAAAATATTTGTATTTTTTTTAAATCTTTCTTCTCTTTATTGAATATTTTTTCAAAAAAGAATCATACATGATCAATAATGATTCATGAGTTAATATCCCCTCAAAGAGAAAAGTTCTTGGAAGTTACTTTTCCGCTCTAACAGCTATTAATGTGCATTAAAAGGTGGATATTAAAGATCGATTAGATCGCATTTATGAACTTAATAGTCTCCTATAATTTTATCATTTCTTCACTTTGGGATTTTTCCAGAGATGCTCATTTCCTCGTGATTGTTATTCCTGATCTCACGACGAATCATTTAGTGAAGCGAATGTTTTAAAATTAATTCACAATTTCATCATAATTTTTTTCTTTCAGTGAATTACCATGAAGGTTTTTGAGTGAAATATTGGCTGCTTTCCCACGCAAGATAAAACTCTTATCCCTGCTACACTATTGCAATCTTATCGGGTGAAAATGAATAGAATATAATCTCTTATCGATCACAACACTTTTCCATCAAACACTTTCACATGAACAAAATCACGGAAAAGCTCAATTAATACACCACGATTATATTACACACAGATATAATTTGTTTAATAAATTCCAAATGTGAAAATTGTGCCAAGTTTAGCACGCGGTGATTGTTGGGGAGGGAAAATATGTCGCGATTAGTAGCGCGTGTTTCCTCCTCGGGAGATCTCAGCGAACTAATTGGGTGCCCGCCGGAGTAGCTCCAATTATAAGATCGTGCTGAAAATTTCTTATCAATGAATACAGTGTAATAAAATGCGAATATCAATTGTGTGTGGGACATTTTTTTCCTCGCCAATACATCCACGTGAATCAACTTCTATAATCACTCTCTTTGGGTGATCTTGCGCATTAACGGCATTCATCGTGAGCGGTTCATCAAAAAAATGTCTTCTCGATGGAAAAGTACAACAGCATCTGACCTCAAGCTCTCGTGACTCACACAAGTATTCCCATGGAGGTCAATCTAATGTTGTGCCGCGGAATATTTCCAGGTGAGTCGGCGCGGTCAATCAACAAAAACATCGCATTTAATGATCCTATGATGAGGGCCCTATGCCGAAGATATGGAGCACAACAATTATGCTTTATCAATGTGATAAGTCTTCAATGAACTTGTAATGAGGATTATTATTTGCTTTCATTGCGTCTACGCATCGTCTGAAGGAAACTCCCGCGCGCGCGATAACGCTTTGGGGTCTATTGCTGAAAACTGTGCCACTGGAAGAGAGATCACCAAAGATCAACACTTCTGCGTCTAAATCTATACAAAGTAAACGAATCGCGCCTAAAAGTTTCACAGAAAAAAGGCGGGAATACGCACCTCTTATTTTAATTTATGCAGAAATTCTCTGTGGGTTCAATGAAGCAAATTAAGAATATTTTTTGCAAGAAGTTTTTCATTGTTTGGAGTGTAAATAAAACAGATATTTTAGCACCTCAATAGGAAGTTTTTTTTGGGTAATTAAATTAAAGAAAAACAACATAATTGACTTACACGGTAATTTTCCGAATAGTTAAAGGATTGACTTAAAAAATTAAATACAAATAAGCGGAGGAGATAAAAATTTAACACTGCTCAAATAAATACTTTAAATTCGCATAGAAAATACTTAAAGTTTTCTTGGAGACTTACAAATTGCACAAAGCAGGGGGTCATTTAATTAATTTTACTTCTTTTTTTTTATTTTAAGTTGATTTTTTTTTAGTATTTCTTTATTTAATGTGGCTTTTACACAATTTATTTACTTTGCTGACAAAATTCTTCATTTACTTTCTATAATTGTGTTTTTTTTTCAATCATAAAAAAAGATGTAGCATATGCATTTGAAGCTTAAGCACTTGAAGAATATACACGAGAAGCATACATTAAATAGGGCATAAAACAGTTAAATCTTTCAAATAAGATACAACATGATGATTTAAAATTTAATTCCCATTTCATAGATCTAAAAATTAAAAACATTAGTTTTTGATTCGTGAAGCATATGTGCTTGAAGCATACACTGAAATTGTGTAAAGAACACTTAATTAAAATTAAATGTAAAATGATTTCTTCAATTTTTCTCTTATTTATTGATTAAAAAAAAAAGTTTTTAATTTCGTTAAGCATGTACGTTGTGCATAAACGAAAGAAGCAATGCATTGCTTTATTGCTTTGTTGACTACAACAAAAAAACTTAAGCTTACTTAATTTCCTAAAATTAAAAAAATTGGAAAATTCAAAGACATTTCCATGGACATTCCACGAATATTTTGCACACATTCTCCACATTTATTTCCCATGTATTTTATTTAAAAAAAAATTCCTGATGCGCTACTTTAAAGCCAATGATTCACCATCGTTCATTCCCCTTCGCATCCCAAAATCGCTCCAGGTGTTCAAGTGCCCAACACGTGAGCTGAGCGCAATCCCGGTGTTTTGGGCCCCTCGAAAGTTGAAATGTATGTATAAAATTTCCACAATTCGCCCCTTTCTTCGTATTGGTAACCGCTTTGAGTGGTTGTCTGGGTGTGTTTTGGCTTGACTTTTCCACTGTGTGTGCAGCATAGATTGCTTATTTTCAGTCCACTTCGGCTTCAACATTTGGATCGGATCAGTATCGCGCGGCTAAGGTTCAAGTGAAAACGCTTTTTATTGAGCTCGCTTCCATTCATCAAAAAATCGGTCTGCCATTGATTTCTGGGATTTCGGCTCTTAATTCTGTCGCGAATCTTGCGCAAACAATGTGTGCAGAGATATTTTTGTGATCTTAAGCAATTCCAATTTTTGGTGCTCTCAAAGGAATAAATTATTTTATGCTTCGAATGTTCCCGGCATAAGTTGTGGCAGAGGAGACAAAGAACCTTCCTTGCTGTCTCATAAAAATTTGGTGAGTTATTGAGATCGTTTTGGTTGAGTGAACAACAAAAAAAAATTGAAGAGACTCAAAGTGCAAAAGAATGAAATTGCCTGTTTGATGATGAAAGAGGGTTCTTCGGGTATATATAAAATAGAGAATTGAGTTCAATTTATATTCCACAAAAAAAAAAACCAATACAGACAGAAAACAACCATAAAAACCCGCTGCTGGTTTGCTTTCGAGTCTTTTCTTTCGGCACACATTCTTCCCTCTAAGTTCTCTAGTAAAAGCCACATACAGCTAAGCATAACATAGAAGTGCCCGAACCTTCCTTATGGAGGAGCATTTTTTATCTTAATTATTTTTTAACGATCTTCCTTTTGTATCCCACTTCTGACACCATATGGAAAGATTCTTTGTTAGTTGGTGAGAAAAAGCTGACCAAGATCCACGTCATTTGCGATAAAACGCGGCTCGGGAAATGCGTGCTGGTTGCCCCACGTTGTGGATACATATGTACATACATATCGCGTTTTATGGGAATCGGACAACCAGTTCCAACGCCATGACATCACACGCATTTCTCTTGAGAAGCACGTGCCCAACAGCTGATCCCACTCAGCATGACATTTGCTCTGCGATCTCTTCTCATTCCGGCAAAAGAATCATTGAAGAGAAGAAAAAAAAGCCGCGAGAATTGATTGCTTCGGAAGTTTCATTTTGAGAATTAAACTTCAACACAGAATAAATTTTATTCTCACATCAGAATAATTTTGCAATTCAATTCTTTTTTTTCACTGCTCTAGAATTCAGGAAACTTCCGCAGCATTTACAAGTCGCTCACGATCAACCGGGGCTCACGCTTTCAAGATTTCTTATTAAATTATTATCTTGTCATGAATGGGTCATGAATATATTCAGAAGGAAATTGCTCAGCTTTTTCTTAGAAATTTAAATAAATTTCTCATTTTTTTCATAAAGTTTCTGTATTGAGAGAATTTTAGAATTTAAAAGCTTAATGTTTAGAATTTTTATTGAGAATATTTTTTGTGGTTTAAAATATTAAAATTCACATATTTTAAATTTTGGAACACGGAGAATGAAAATCAGCCAAAAACTTTATTTTAAGTTCTTAACCATCTTATTTAGACAAATTAATCCAAATCCGAAAACCTTTATTTTATCCAAAAAGTTGATAATTGAGCTTAGAACTAATCTAGAACTATTTTTTCTAGTCCTCTAACCCAGAAATTAACCGAAAAATTTTTATTTCTTTTGGTGCTTTCGTTTGATCGTTCCTCTCTGATCGTTTAAATTCTAAGAATTACTTTTGAGAAAGTTCGCCAAAATTTAAGAACCATAAATTCTATTTGAGCGATTGTTTACGCTGGACGAGTCCTATTGTTCCATAAGATTGGCTTCGCGATCTTATCTCTACCACTCCATATGGATTTATTGTTTTTATCGCATTAAACACGCTTTTCTCATTTCTTTTCTTTGTGATTATTTTATTTTTTTGCAATTTATTTTAATCAAGAAAAAATGGAAATAAATGAAGTTTCTAAACAGTTTTAATAAAATAAAATGATCATTGATCTTTTATTTCAAAATTCGGTCAAAAATATGATCTTTCTTGCAAAGAAACTTATTGCAAAGCCAAAGAATTTGATTTATTTTGATGAAGTTCATCAACTTTTGCTGACTTTGCTTCAAGTTTTTCTCTGTGGAAGATAAAGCCTGCCACTCTGTCGATGAACAGGCTGCACAATCCACGATCGAGTAGCGAGGAATGTGCTGATTATTTTCATTTTAACGCACATTGAGTTTTAGGAGGAGAGGAAGGCAACAAAAAATAAACACGCGAGAATGCCGATAAGACGACCAAATTGCGTCTGAATGACCGAAATTGTGGGCTCTTCAGATGGTTCATCTGTGAGAATTTTCGCGTAGAATCATGAAAACATGGCGTGATTGAGGGTTTCCTTGTCGCGTCACAAATCTCCGGCATTTGATGGAACTTTCGCTGGGTGCTTGAATAAAAAAGTACGCGCATTTGATTAGCTTTCACCCTCAATTGCGCATTCCTTTCAATTTTTCTGCAGATCACAAAAAAAAAAGATCTTTAAGAGTGAAAAGCGTGCAAAATGGATGAAAAATTGACCATAAAAATTCCTTAAGCTTACTCATAAATTCCAAAATGAGATGCTCGTCTCAGCAAAAGTAATACGAGGATTTATTTGCTTACATTTATGCCTTATCTCCGGGAGAATGGGCGAATGCAGCAAAAAGTTCCCGACAAGATCACAAAAACCTCCTCCAAAGTTTGTCCAGATTTATCTGGGTAGCTCCCGTAATCAGAAAGCGGACAAATTGGCGCGCAATGAAAGGAAAAGTGAATCACATTGTTTGCCCCATCATCGTATAATAAATTTTAATCAAGACGGAAACTAAATGTTTATCATGTTACATTTTATATGTATTTATCTTGAGAGTGATGGTTTTATTATTTTTCCTTTTTTTTAGAAAGTGCAATTTGCTTTTCACTTAAACATTGCATCACATGCTCTCATTGAATTTCCTTCAATTGAAACTTCTATTTTATTTTGCACATTGATTGATCTCGCTTTTTGTATCAATCAATCCTCGTGAGCAGCTGCAGAGTGGCAACAAATACAGAGAAATTGAACTTCCTAATTGATTTAATGACTAAAATATTTCAACAAGTAATTCGCGTGAGACACAACATTTACATTCTTTGTCTGTTTCGGAAGAGAATGAAGAGACTTTTTGTATTCACAAAAGCCTCCACAGACCCTCATGATGAGCCAAAAAAAACTTCCAGAAGCTTCCATTGAAGTGCTAAAGAATTCTGGAGAATTCATTAAAATATAACAAAGAACAAGTCAATGAAATGTTATGAAAGAAATTTATTTTGTGAAGGGAAATATTGTGAGGAAGACAGTGGAGACGCCGGGTCATACGACTGCTTGTAAAATATTAACAATCTAACAAGATGGAGGCGCCTGGTCATAACTGAATGCTTCAAATACGATAATTAACTTACTTTTTAGCAAAACGAAAGGTTAATGTTTACTAGGCGTCTCCATTTCTCTTGATAAACAATTTAAAAAATAAAGGTGCAGAAGATTTATATGGAGACGCCTGGTGGTCTCTGAAAACCTCCAATACTGTGTATAAATTATTTCTCTGATGCAAAATTTAAGTTTGGATGATTAACAGGCGCCTCCACTTTCCTTAAAAATCAACAAAAAAAATTGAGATGGAGACGCCGGGTAGTTATTGAACTATTCCAAAACGATCTTTAACTAATTTTGTTGCAAAATTAAGTAATAAATGGTTACCAGGCGCCTCCATTTTGTATAAAAGTCAACCAAAAAAATCGAGATGGAGACGCCGGGTAGTTAACTGCCTGTTAACTAACTAGTTAACTAATAAAGACGTTTTGAAGAAACCAGGCGTCTCCATTGCTCTATAAAGCTTAAAGAACTGAGAAATTCAAGTCAATTATCTCCATAACTATAAGAGATTTCTCAATATATCTTTTAAAAACCAAATTTTTCCTCACATAATAATGAATTAGGAAAAACAGATTTTCCTCTAAAAAGTTTCAATTAAATTTTATTTCAATTAGCTCCACTTGAGCCACTACAAAAGCTCCAATTTGTATTCAACAGTGTGATTATTTTCGTGTGGATTAAGCGAATTGTATCGTTGATGGCTCATTTTGTATTTTATTTGATCAGTTTGATTGCGAGAATTTTCATGAAAATTTCGCATGACCCAACCCCATTGATCTCTCTTGGCAATTCCATTGAGATCCAAATGAATGTTAGTCTTATTTTTAGCCACATAGCTCCTCATTCTCCTCTCTGTGTGGATCATCCACAAAGAACTCGTACGCGTATTTTGTTCGGGTTTTGTTGTCTTTGGGCAAATGGATGGGGTCGCTGTGGGAGTCTCGTGCATCAGCTGATGGAAGTTCTGTGTCTCTCTGTATGGAGCTCTGTATAAAGCTTGTAAGCTTGTGTGTGGCTCACATGTCGCCTTATGTTTCGAAACTCTCGTGCCACAGCGGGCTGCGCACCTCGCGCAGTTGCATCCACAAATGCATGTCTTGAGAAATTTCCATCGCGCGCGAAAGTATCGCTCAAACTAATGCCTTTGTGTGCTTACAGAATGGATCTACTGACGTTATCGCAGCGACATCCACTTGTGCCACAAGAGTACTCTTCAGTGGACTCAGCTAGAAAGCGTTTTGTGATTTTCTCCACGGCATCACCCACAGAGTGTCCCATTTTTCCCACAATTGCTGAGATGCTACCCAAGGAATCCTGACTAAATCATACAGCTTAAAGCATTTTTTTCATTCTTTTCCTAAGTAAAGTGACTCAAAAGTGAGCTTTTTAGTTGCAACACAGAGACGAATCATCGCGAATGTGGTGCAATTTAATTGAGAGGTAGTTTTTATGTGATTTCTGGGCATCGCGGAATTGTGTGTGAGTGCGTGCATCAATGGAGAAGGCAGCAGAACTTGAGAAGATGCGAGCCGCCCGTAAAGTCGCCCCAGACGGTGGATGGGGCTGGGTGGCGACTTTTGGAGTCAGTCTCGTCAATGTAAGTGCAAATTCATTTTTTTTCTTCTCACTCATCAATTCCCAATGCAGACACTCAAGTGCCCTTCTAATGAATTATACAAACAGAGTTGAGTACATTAGATTAAGATAATAATGTGGATAAGATTAGAGGAATGTTGGGAAAGTTGATAAAGATAAGATAGATAAGATAAGATAAGATATTTTATTTCGTTTCCAAACTGCGGCTGCCGCCGTCTTCATTACCGACCTCCCCGAGTAAACGGCAGAAAGCTCGGATCATAGGTTGTATATGCCGATTCCTTTACAATCTCATTACATTTACATTTAATATTACATGAATTTATATAAAACAGATAATTGAGAAAGAAAAGAACACTTTTACCTAAAACATAAGCATTGAGACGGGCTGACAGTACAGTTCGGAGGGACGTAAGGGACAGCTGGACTCAATTAAGAGTACGTGCTGCTGTCCCTGAGTTCTTAAGACTAAAGCGAAGAGGCAACGCGAATGGAGAGGGGAAAAAAACAACCAAAAAGCAAAAGAACACCAGAAAGACAGGGGAAACCAGGGTTTAAAGACCCACCACAAAGGTGCAGAACACTCAAACTAAGGATAGTGGCTCAATAGAGACAGGGAGGGATAGGTGAGTGCCATCCACTTTCTCCGCACATCGAGGGTCCAGGTACGCCAGGATCCGATTGAAGATCTCACGAACCTCCAACACCCCCCTCCCACCCCGGAACTCGCAAATGCGCCACAACACTCAAAATAAACAAAGTAGATATAAATATATAAAAATAAACATCTCCAGCAACCCTCCTCCTCATCTTGGTTTCAGATGAGAGAGAAAAAGAAATCAAACCTGGTTGAGTGCTTGGCTAACACCCATGTTCTTCACTTTTCTGAAGATTGCAACTATGGGTCCAGGCACATATTTTCAACCAGTACCCCTACGTGGGGCTAATGCAGGAGGGTGCAAGTTTTAGTTCATGTATCACACTTCATATTACCTCACTTGAGGCTTATTATAAAAGGATATAACCATAGTATCAATAGTTTTGTACTCATTTTTGTAAAAGGATATAGTTGTCATACCTTGCAGGCTGAAAGAAACACTTATCAGTGAATTGTAAATAATAATTAAAGCGCACAGGGAGTTCCGAGGCAGACCCAGTCAATTGCATTTTTTACCTTTATTTCAAACATTCAGGAACAATCATGGTTGAATATTGGGCCACGCAGGTCCCGTGCTGACGTAGGCGATCCTGCTGAGGAGACAGAAAGGGAGGCACCCACCACTCCAAAAAAAACCACCCATCCCAACAGACACAGACACACCAATGAGTGGCATGCTCGAAAAATCCAACACAAGGCGTGCATAACCCTAGGAGGGGGGGGGGGCGAGATAGACTTTATTTGTAGTAGAATAAATGGGTTCTAACAGGGGCCAATTTGCTCCGGCCTTTCGGCCCGGTACTCCACCCACAAGTGCTCCCTCAGGCACCGCAAGAATTTGAAAAGTGATATACCCTGCTCCTTTAAGTGAGGAGGGAGGCTGTTAAACAGAGTGGGAGCAAGATAAGTATATGAACGTTTGAAAAGCTCTGTTCGTGGTTGCGGGACAATTACGGGGGCACAACCTCGGAGGGGCCTCACTCTACCAGTATGCAAGTAACCACCCCGGATAAAGAATACCTTCAAGGTCCTATATTTGAAGTTGTACATTATTGGGACAATGTTCAGATCCATGAAGGAATAATATAAAGAATCCCTTCTAGTCTTTCTCAGTATTGCCCGCAGAGCACTTCGCTGGGCCATCTTAACTGGGTTTAAGTTCGTGTTATAGGCATTCCCCCAAATAGTTATCCCATATTGTAACCGCGAGTCAATACAAGCGCAGTAGAAAGCGCGAGAAACATTTATAGGAGCTAGTCTGCTCATTTTATAGAGACTACTGATTGCGGGCAAGAGACACGTTCTCAGGCTTCTCACATGGGGTTTCCAGGTCAGTGCATCATCGATTGTGACTCCCAGATAAACGAACTCACTCACAAAAGGGATCTCGACACAGTACCCACCACAAGCAACCCCACCACAGGATGGTGAATGACATATAATTGGGGCCGCAGGCGGTTGTGATCTAGGGGGAAGAAATTGCATAGCTCTAGACTTAGAACTCAGCACCATTGAGTTTTTGCTAAGCCACAGCCTTATAGTACACAGATCATCTGTCATGTTTCCTCGTAGGGTTTCGTATTGTTCGCTATAATACAACAGGGCTAAATCGTCAGCGTATGCCACGATATTACCATAGAGGGCAGAATCGAGGAGATCATTGAGGTATATAAGGAAAAATACCGGACCTAGAACGGTTCCCTGCGGCACTCCACAATTTAGATCACGCAGCTCGCTCAGCACACCACCCACTCTAACCACCTGGCATCTACCCGTCAAATATGAAGTAAAAAGATCAAGAGCAACACCCCTAACCCCACAGTTAGATAATTTCGCTAAGAGAACGCTATGATTGACGGTATCAAAAGCTTTAGTGAGATCCAGAAAAACAGCAGAAACATACTTTTTGTTGTCGTTAAGTGCCTTGTGCACAAAATTCGTAACAGCGAGCATGGCATCCTCAGTGCACCGCCCCTCTCTAAAACCGAATTGACTTTCATTAAAGAATTTATTATTGTTTAAAAATGCCATTAATCGTGCCTTGAGTAACTTTTCAAAGATTTTGGAAAAAACTGGCAATAGCGAGATCGGACGGTAATTTCCCAGATGACCCTTATCCCCTTTTTTAAAAATTGGTATAACTACAGCTCTTTTTAGTGCATCAGGGAAAATTCCACTCTCCAGACATCGATTAAATAAAATTCTCAAAATATCTACAATAAAAAAACCAATTTCTTTAATACACATGGCAGAGATCCCATCATACCCTGTTGATTTCTTTTTATTTAATAATTTAATTATCTTATAAATTTCAGAGCTAGTAGTTGGATACAAAAAAAGGCTATTTGTCGGGGATGAATGTGCAAGATAAGAACCGTCACTCACACCCAAGTCGCTAGACTCAATGACACTTAAGGGAGCATTTATGAAAAATTCATTGAAGGAATTAGCTATTTGATATTTATCGGTTACAGAAATCCCGTCAATCATGATTTCGCACAAATCTTTAGATTTCTTATTACGACCTAAAATTTCATTTGCAACATCCCATGACTTCTTCATATTCCTTCCCGCAGACTCAAAGCATTTTTTATAGTAATTAAATTTCTGTTCCCTGATAAGTGTTTTAACAAGTTTTTGGGCGTTTAAGGACCGTCTCTTAATACCTTCATCATTTGGGTGCCTTTTCCTCAGGCCACTAAGCTTATTTTTACGTAATATGTGTTTCTTCAGTTCAACGGTCATCCAAGGCTTAAGTTTTTCGTTCTTTTTCCTGCTGGAGGGGGACCTGATGCTACACGTAGAGATTAGTACATTTAATTTTTCAATAAACAATGCAAACGCCACATTTACATCATCTACTCTCAGTACATCCCCCCAATTTTCTCTCTTGAGTAGATCATTCAATTTTTTATAGGAAATTTTTACATTGGCGGTTAACGGACTTTGATTTCGTTCCACAGTAATTCCCCCAATTCCCCCTATCTCAAGCGAAAGCATAGCATGATCTGTTAAGCAGAGGTCGAGCACCTTGCAATTGTTGCGCAGTCGGTTTGATTTGTTTCTAACAAATATATTATCTATACAAGTGGCGGTATTGGTTCCAAAACGAGTTGGTTCATCAACCAGAGCCTCAAAACCGTATGACGAAAATAGGAACAAGAAATTATCAACATCAATTGAGTTCTCCAAAACATTTACATTGAAATCCCCCATTATATAGACATTTCTGGCCCTGCTGTGTGACTGTAGGATTGGTTCCAAATCTGATAAAAATTGGCGGACAGTGGAAGAGTGGAATCTATAAATACATATAAAGTAAAATTTTTCATTTCCGAAAGTGCAGCACAAAGTCAGGCAGTCGGCGGAAGACAGAGAGAGAGGCTCAAACTCAACGATAGGCAAAGTATCGCTCACAAATACCCCCACTCCCCCCGCTCTATATTGGTTATTGCAATTTGCGTAAAATGTGAAACCATTCATGGGGTATATTGTTTTCTCATGGTCCCCAATCCAAATCTCAGAAACAAAGACAATGTGCTGTTTAATTGGGAGAGAGGACAAATGAGCCACAAGGGAATCGAAATTTGCCCGAAGGCTACGAATGTTCTGAAGAGCCAGTCTCAATGCACAATCTATGGTGGAATTTACAGGGCAGAGGGCATTTTTATTTATATTAACCCATGCTAACGAGGTCATAGATCTTCTGTACCTAGGACCTTCATTTTCTAGAATTTGACTAATAAGCCCATAAGAAATATAATTCCTGAAGAAAAAATTTTTAGCCCCCATGGGGGCGTCGGTAGACACCGTATGATATATCATACGTTTAACGAAAGGGGGTTGAAAAAATTCAATTTTTTCTCAGTGTTGAAACAAAGACTTTAATTTATTTAAATGCATAAAATACATAATTTATGTTGAAATTAAGTATTCTGGCTAGATTTTGGACCAGAATTAATTAATTGATCCATTAGAAGTCCAATCCTTGGGTTTCACAATCAACTCACCGCGTTCTTGTAGAGTTCTAGCTCTAAGAATATGGAAACTGAACTTGTCGTGAATCCCACAGTTATCCTCATCGCAAACAGTTGCGTAGCCAGGAAGTAAAATAACCATCTTATGTTGCATGGTTTGCTCTAGGACGGAGACTTCTGGTGAATAAGCTGACAAGTCTCTGGACAGAGCCGGATGTACTATCCTTCTTCGTTCTCAAACCTACAAAAATCAAGATTTTTCCTAAAATTTTCATATTTCCTGGTATTAGATACTTCTTAATACTTACGATGTATCTGATTTAGCACTTCCTGGCACTCCTAATCACTGCAATTTATATTTTCATTCCCAAATCCTTAGATCTTCCCTCACAGAAATAAACTTGCACTTTAACCTAAAAAGTACCTCAATTCAATCAACGTATGATATATCATACGCAGATGTTTATCGCGCAAAATAATTAAATAATTTGCGGCCGGAGGCGGATATTTTGGTTAATTCACAAAGTTTTATTAATAAATAAGAGATTTTGCACAAAATATTACGGAGAAAAAGGGATTTGTCACTTAAAATACACACATTTTGGTTCCCGGACAACATTGCAATTGGATACACTTAGATTTTTGTCAAAAAATAACATTATTTTATGTTTTTGACACCCAGAAAAATTAATATAAAGAGTTAAGGGTGTATAAAAGTGGAAAACACTAACCCGGATGGAAAATTTTACGAATTCGCGTCACAAAAATTAATCAAAAACTACCAATTTTGCGTATGATATATCATACAAAAAGTGAGGATGGGTTAACAATCATTATTTAATTTTTTCAAAGTCCAAGGAAGAGTTCACAACGTGAACTCTATCTTTTTCCTTCACTCTCACCAAAACTCTGCCCTGCTTCACCCACACATACCTCCATCCCTTTGTCTTTGCTATATCCCTGGTCTCCCTCAAAAGTCCCCTGGTGTATGCCGAGAGCCTCTCCATTATACGCACAGCGAATTTGGCCCCATCGGACGTTGTTGCCTCAATGTCATTCCCACCAGAGACCCGCCGCCGCCGTGCGCTCTCCAGAATCCTCTCCCGCATGCGTCTAGTGGTCACTCTCACAATCATTGTGTCTCCGTTACTCTCCGCCGTGCTTGATCGAGTGAGTCGTTTTTTGGGGCGCTTTATCACAAACGCTTCGCTAATGTCGCTCACGGGGACATCCTCGTCTAATGCTGACGAGAGGATCTCACTGGCCTTTTCGCAGATACTTCCCTCAAGGACTTCAGGTACATTGTGGATCTCTAGTGCCTCGAGCTCCGCCATCCTTTCATGACCCCTTAGGGCGGACTCCAGGTCCGCTACCCGGCGCTTCAATGCAGAGTTTTCGGATGTCAAGGTCTCCAGAGTCGCCATCATTTCACTGATTGAGGAATTTGTGGTGCAGATGTTCTTGCTCATCTCCTCAATCTTAGAGTTTGTGTGAGAGAAATTTTGATTCAATTTCAGGATCTCTCGCTCAAAGGATTGCCTCAGTCTATCCAGCGCTCCCGATGTTGAAGAATCCTCCGACCCATTTCCATTTCGCCTTGCACTACGGCTCTTGTTTTCGCATGAATTGCATCTCCACTGCCTTCCCATGTCCTTCAGTGCCTCCACATCACGAGGTTCCATTTTAACACATTTCAGGTGAAAAGACCTGCCACAATCCTGATCACTGCAGGTGATCACTTGGCTCTCCTTAGCCCCCTTTACAAATTTCTCACCACATTCTCCACACTTTGCCATTTAGAATGCAATGTCTTTTTTTTATACAGGAATTAAATACAATGCACAGCAGAGTGCGTGCGTCTTGCTCACTTGAACGCTCGAGCCGAACTGAACGCTCGAGCCGAACTGAACGCTCGAGCCGAACTGAAGAATCAGAAAAGTTAACCAGATAGAGTCAGTGAATTCATGGTGTTTTAAGCTTAAATTTTGTAAATATTGAGTTTTGTTAAGAAAAAAAAACCCTTCAGATTAAGTTATGTTTTCAAGAGAAGATTTAAAAATATTTTAAGGTAAATACGGTAAATAATTTTGTTGAAATTCCTACAAAATTTTGAGGATTAACTGAGAGGTTTAAAAGCTAAAAATCTCCCAGATTAACAGCAACTGACCGACTGTTGTACTGACTATATAGCTAACTTATGTTACTGATACAACGTCAACCTTAAAAGCTTTTCAACTCATACAAAAATAATGTAATAAACCTTGAATGAAAATGTTTACACGTAGGTAATACAGACTTGTAATTTTGTAATAAAAATTTACCATGAAAAAAATAAGGTTAAAGCGGTTTAAGTTATGTTCAAAGTTTAAATGTAGATTATACGGAAAATCGCTCAGATTAAATGAAATATCATCGCGGCTATTCCAACTATTTATGATAAATTGTCGCTGAATTTTCAATTATTAGTCAATTTAAGGAAGATATTAGATTGTAATAATTAGTTAAGCCATTTAAGCTTTACAAAACTACTAAATTTTCTTAGTTACTCTATGCAAAAGCTTCTGGATTAAGCTTACTTTTAATCCCTTAAAAATGTCGGTTAGATTTATCGGATTAATCGCTTCCTTGTAACAACGGGTACAGCTTAACCCTTTTGAGTTCATTAGAAACATTTTATTTTCTTTATTTTAATCAATTTAATTGTCTTTCTAATTATTTATTATTATTAAAAAATAAATGTTTAAGAAATGATTTTTTATGAGAATTCTAATTTAGTTTCAATCTCTAATCTAAATAAAATCATAAGTATTCAACTCTGGATCAAACTACATTGCATTTGCAACAGTTAACACATTTTTTTTTGCAGAAATATTCCCGTGGAAAATTTTATGCGCTTTGTCATTGCATTTAAATGCTATATACTTGACTATTCTCCTTAAGCTCCCGAGAAAATCTCTTTCGCACGAAATTGCCCTAAAAATAATATTTATGTAGTTTTCATGGCGTCTAGTGCGATTGATGAAAACTCACGGATTTTTGCTTATGTTTTGACAAAATAAATCTACCCAGAGAGTCGATGAGTGAAGATCATATTGATCGTGATCTTTATGATGTTTGGCTGTAAATTATTACATTTTTTTGTTGCTCTCTATAAAACTTTTGACGAATGATTTGGAAAATATTTTCCAGCATTCAAGCACGTCCGGTTTGATGCTAAAAATAAGTTAAATGTGCAAAAGATATAAATTTCTCTTTAGCGGAAATTCCCCATAATTATTGGAGATTTTTAACCTTTTCCCCACCGATTATTTCTGCAAATATTACCTCATTTATTTGGGAGAGAACTTGTGAGGTTTTTGTGCTTTTTACGTGTGAATTGGGGTTAAATTTAATTATGACGACGAAAGGTGATAAATATATGATTTTGCGGTTGTTTTATGGAAAACAATGGCTGTTTTTTTTGCAAAATATTTAATGATTTTCCTTTTGTGTGGATCTGCAGCTGTGCACACGATCGATCGAACCATCTTTTGGGCTACTCTTTGGGGATCTTCTGAAGGATCTGGAGGTTGGAACTACCGGAGCTGCGATCATTATGAGTGCCTTGGATGTTATGATGAATTTTTCGGGACTCTTCGTTGGGCCGCTGCTGAAGGAATTTTCCTACAGAAAGGTCGCAATTGCAGGATCATTCCTCTGCACATTGGGCCTTGCTCTGACATCCTTTGCCTCCAGTATGCCCCACATTCTCGCCACATATAGTGTAATTAATGGTGAGTAGGTGATCATTGTATAGTTTTTAAATAATTTTATGATTTTTTAGCGATCAAAAAATCCCCAGAATTTCGCGGAATATAGCTTAGCGATTACTGATCATGTGAATCTGTTCAAGGCTGTTGAGAATTCTCTGCATTTTATTTGACTGAAAAAAAAGCGACTAAAGAGCAAAGATCGCGAGGATCGTAACAAGTTTGATGACTGGATCGCAACATCACAAATTCATATGAAACAATTATGTGGGGAGATAATTTGAGGCAAAATGCCGGCATTCATGTGACCACGATCCTCACGTGATCATACGATCGTTCAGCTTGGTGACAATTAATTGCTCAATTAAAATGAAATTTACGTGATCACATTATTAAAACAATGAGCTATTCAATTTTAAATTGAATTTCTGCATTCAAAGAGTGATCCTCAAATCACCTCGAGGATCAACTTGAGGATCGTCGTGTGAACTCATAGAAAAAAAAATGATTTAATTTTGGCGGACGCGCAAACTGATAAAGCACAATTCGACAGCCTTTCAGTGATTTTCTTATCACCTCGCTCTACAGCTTTTTTACTCACTCCGTGTGATTTCTCATGAACTTCGTACACCTACGCTTTGTCGTCGCGAGTAAAAAGAGAGAGAGAATTTAAAAAAAACTATATCGAAAATATTACAATTTCAAATACTGTTCACGCCATGCCACGTGAAAGCTCCATAATTCCCCCCCACATAAGAGCTTTCCAGCCTTTGCAGAGTTCTTTCAAATTGGCAGCAAATTACTTCCAAATGATCGTGACAATGAATTCTTGCGCAATTTGCGCTAATTCATTGAGCAAAGTTGAGAGAATTTTTATGCTCGCCCAGACGTTTTTCTTTCTTGAGAATTTTGATTAGGAAACTAAATATTGAATATTTTGCTGGCACTGCGGACTTTCTAAGTGGATTTTATTTACACCATGAAGCCCACAAGGCTAACGGAGAACAAATGGATTCTTGTTTAGCTGAATTGAAAATTTATTTCAATATCAAATTCTTGAGAAAATTCTTTGAGAAATGTTTAAGTTTAATCGAATGAAACTAAATGAGTTCAAAATAAAGTCGTAAAGATGAGAAAACTGTTGGAAGAGACAGAGAAAATCTTATCAGCCTTATCTCGCATTTAGGTACTCGACCTACATTCCCATTCATTGATGAATTTGTCAATCAAAATGCTTTTGATGAGCTTCATAAAACTAATCTCGTGCTCTTCTCGTGCTCCCTGCGTAGGTATTGGCGTGGGCTTGGCAACTTCAGCTGCCTTCGTAGCTCTCAATCACTACTTCAAGAAGCGCCGAGGACAGGCTGTTGGGCTCTCAATGGCTGGCACGGCTCTTGGGATGCTCATCATGCCACAACTTGTGCGAATCCTCCTTGAGGGATTTGGCTTCCGTGGAGCTGTCCTGCTGCTGAGCGGTCTGGCGTTGCATGCTGTTGTTGGGGCTACCCTCCTTCAGCCGGCCAAGTGGCATCTCAAGGAGGAAGAGGTGGACATTGAGCTGGTACCCGTTCCACAGGAAGTGAAGCCTATTCAACCCATTCAGGAGGACGATGAGGATGAATTGCCGGAGATCACGACACTCCTGTATGACAATAAGCGCTTCCCAGCGGCTGTTGGGGGTGGTGAGGAGCGCGTACGCAAGACCAGTCGACTTGGAATGCCAAATGGGATGAAGAAGAACTTCTCAGAGATGGCGATCGGGACGATCGCAACGACAAATGGGATGGTTAAGCGACCCACCTTCCCCAGGATCATGTCCAATGAGGAGATGACCATGGAAATACGCAAAAGGAAGCAATCTGTGATCTCAAATCTCTCCCACCTCGATTTCTCCGGCAGCTACCTCCAGATCCACGTTAATGTGAGTTTTTTTCTTAAATTTTTTTTTTGAACAACGATCAAAATTAACGACGATCGCGCTTAATTTTTACGATCTCAATTTTTCTTTTCAACTATTCAAAAAACACTCAAAAGGCTCATAAAACTTTTTAACATTCACATTTCGCCGACAGAGCGACAATTAACAAATAATTTTCCAGACAATCTTGTGATCGTTTGAGCTATAAACAAAAAATTCCCTCATTGATCACGTGCCGCGATCTTTTTTCTTGCTAACGAAGCGCAAATATTTGCGCGGGAAGCCAAAGAAATGAATGCAAACGTTTGTTCGTCAATTGCAGACCGGCGATGATGACAATGATGACATCGATTACGAGGTGATAAGACGCGTCAAGACGCACGTGGGGATGTCATCGCTGAATTCCTTCACGAAGCCCACCAAAGTGGGCTCCATCAATACCATCCAGTCCGAGATTGGGCTGCAGATGCTTAAGCCAAAGAAGCAAACTTTCTGGAAGAGATTCTCCTCCATTATGGATCTGGACATCCTGCGGGATCGCATCTATCTCAACATCCTCTTCGGTCTGTCGATCTTCTACGTGGCTGAGATGAATTTCAAAATGGTCACGCCATTCTTTCTGGCCAATTTGGGCTATGCAAAGGCCGACGTGGCGTTCTGTCTCTCCATCACGGCTATTACGGACATCCTGGCGCGTGTGATCTTACCACCAATCTGTGATCGACTCCTGATCCCGAAGAGGCATGTCTTCATGGTGGCCATTTTCTTTGTTGGCATCACACGATCCAGTAAGTTGAATTGAATCATTATTTTAGACTAAATGGACTTCATTTCTTAATGTTTCATTCTAAAATCGTTTTATTTTAACTTTCCTCCAAGAAAATGATAAAAGACCGTTTTTATAACAGTTTAGCCAATACACAAACCAAACTGTTATAAAAACGTTCTTTTGCGCAAAATTCAATTTATCAACTTAATCAATGAATTCCTTCAATTTTCCTCCTTCAGTTATTGCTGAGCAAACAGGCTGGACAGCCTTGATTGTCTGGCTATCCATATCTGGCTTCTTCCGTGGTGCAGCACTGAGTAACTTCACCCTCACTGTATCAGAGTACTGCACCCTTGAGAAACTTCCAGCTGCCTTTGGATGGCACATGGTGGGCAAAGCGATCTTCGTGGTGGCTCTTGGGCCCCTAATTGGTGTCATTCGTGACATAACAGGCAGCTACCCAATTTGCATTCATGCACAAACCTTCTGCATCATGATGTGCTGCTTAGCGTGGACTATTGAGTTGCTGTGGAAGTATTTCAGTAGGAGGATGGCCCCCACGAAGTAATCCCCACAGCTCTCTCTCGCCTTATCTCTCAAAGTACTTATAGATGACGAAGAAATTGGGACAAAAGGACGCGCAGAAAGTGCGTTAATTTTGCAGCAAAAACAAGCACCATCATGCGATACATTCTACTACATTACACGTATTTATAGATATTTTTAACAGAAAAAAAATGTATTTATAGAGTAAAATATACAGAGAGAATCTTAAACGAAGTTTTTATTGTTTTTTTATTCGACTGAAATGCCCAAAAAGGGGAGAAACTTGTGAAAATGGGAAATTGTATTTGAATTGGTTAGTGTCTTTGCTAAGTTCGAAAGTCCTGCTAATGGGCACATTTTAATAAATTCTTGTTAATATCAGGATCTAGATTATATATTTCTTCTGTTTTGATTGATTTTGTGATAAAATCCTACAAACCCTATTCAAAAACATATTTCAAATATCGAAAAAACCTCAAAAAAAATCCAAAATTACGCAGCAAATCGTATACAAATCGAAAATTCCAGCTAGAAATCAACAGAAACTAAATCTTAGAGGTCTAAAAGAGCGCACAAGATCTAAACCTTAATTCCAATCGAAAAGTAAGAGAGAAAGTCACGTTAATATATTATTTTCGAAATAGTACCTCAGACGCAACCCTAAGAAATCGAAAAACCAAAGACATATTTCAACATATTAAAACCTTTCCAAACCTAAATTTTTTTTATTATTTGTTTTCTTAAACAACTTGAAAAGTCCTGAAATAGTCCAAAAGATTTAAAATTCTGCGAAAGAACAAACCTCCAGTTCCATTTACAAGAAGACAATCGAAACAACTCAAAATCCTCCTTTTCGAAATATCAAAGACTCACCCTGAAAATTCGGAACCACCCAAGACACATTCCAACTTTTTAAAACCTTTTCAAACACCCAGTAAAAGACATTTTTCTACTATTTTTTTTTTCATTTATTACAATTTTTTAGCTGTTTAAAATTTTCTTTAAACCATTCTTTTTTGCAAACTTTTTTTTTTGCTCAAAATCCCACAATTATTTTTTTTTTTTACAAAATATAGTGATTTTACTAACAATGAGAAATTACGATGTGTCCTGCAGTTGCATCTGTTGGTGAAATCTGTTGTGGGGTGATGTCCATTGGACCCTTTTTGCGGGAGGGGGGATGAGGAGGCTTCTTCATGGGGCTGACGGGATGTTCATGCTGCTGGCGACAAGCCGGAGGTTGGCATCATCTTCCCTCATTTTGTTGCTCCCTTGAAGGATTAGCTGAATTTCCGTAGTAGTCAGTTGTTTTTGCATTGAGAATTCCGGAGATCGGAGCAGGAAGGAATCTCTCCATGCTGGGGGATTCAGCAGATGTGTGCAGATTGTGGATGTTTTGATGATTGAGAAAGAAAATCAACGCCGCATCCTGACCATCGTGTGGCGTTTGAATGATTTTTGTGATCTTTCTCTAAACCTATCAGATGATCCAAGAAGAATAAAAATCAATTTCCTCCGGCCGTCACAATTTGCGAGTTTCAACAGCTCGCTCCTCATCCAACTTTCTCTCTCTCTTCAAAGCACTTCCCCCTTTTTTTTATCAACTACATTGATTACTTCCATCTTTTTGTGTGTTATAAAACAACTTAACATCTAAAGTGGTTACAACTTATTTTCTACTAATAATTTGTTTGATTATTCCTGTTGTTGAATGCCCTTTAATTCCGGACAAGTTGAAATTCTTCTTTTGCCTTCAAACTTTCGATGAAATTTTCAAAGATTTTTGAGATTTTCTTCAAGACATTTTCCCTTCTATTCGGTTATTTCAACTTATTCAGAACCATAAGGTTACATTTTCATCTGCAGATTAAATTTCTTTGCATTGTGAACAATAAAAACTAATATTTCTGTGTTAAGTACAAAGTGTTATACATTTTGTTCTTTAAGAAAAGTTTTTTTAAAAAAAAAGTTGAGATTTTTTGGCATTTTTTTCATGCCACAAACAATTCCTTTCACAGCCATAAAATACTAAAAAATTGTGTTTTTAGAAGTATAAAAAGAGTCTTTATACAGTGTTTTTTATATTAAATAAATTTGTTTTATCACAGAATTTTCAATTTAAAGCATTATTTCTTATTTTTCTCACAACATCAAATCTCCTTCATTTTTTTTCCATTGTACAATTAAGAAAAATTATTTTTCTCATTGAAACACAACAAAGAAAATCTCCCCTCTTCAACCACCTTATTTTATCACCCCCTTCATATATTTTCCCAACAAAGAAGAGGACTCAGAAGAAATAAAAATCTCTCCAACGAGTGAAAAAGTGAGAAAAAGAAAGCAAAAAAGGTGTTGAGGCAGGAAATGGGGGAGGATGAGAGTAATTCTGTGTGTGTGAGGAGAGAGGATTTTTTTTTCGGTCCCCCTTTTGATGATTAAACAGCTCTGCTTATGGGAAACTAATAGAGAAAGAATCATTAGGCAATATTTCATTGGTACCTTCTCAGACGTCTTCCAGGACTTCTTGAGGTTCGCCAAGTTGCCGCTTTTGAGGGATTTCGACGACGACGTCAGCACACTGGACAGGGACGACGACGACGATGGCTCTCCATTTGGCGTTGCATACCCACCAAGACGCAAATGAATGGACTTCTTCACCTTCCCCTCAACACTGCTACCACCAACACTCGACGATGTCTGCCCATTCGTGACACCTTCTGCTTCTCCCTTTTCTACGCACACCAAATGAAGAGAAATGAGAAGATCTCTGAATATTCTACCCCAAAATATCCCCAGACTAATTGACTAAAGAAGTTAAAAAATAATTCTAAGAGATGGATGAGAACTTAAAAGAAAAATCTTCAAGACTAAGGGGTATTTATCTTCCAAATATTTAAATTTTCTTGGCAAATCATCCCAAGATTCGCGAATCGATAATCCGAATATTTTCTTTAGATAAACATTCTTTAACTAAATAACCGAATGACTTTTTCGGCTTGAATTAAACATTTCGGACTTGAATTTACTATTTTTCAGATTTTTACTTCCTAATTTGAACCTCTTTATGATTAAGGAATGTTTATCTGCTGAATATTTTGATGTTTTTTTAGTAATTCATCTGAATATTATCGAAGTTCCGAAGATTTACATTCAAACAATCACCCATAATTCAAGACAAAACAACAAACTAAGAAGCTATGTATCCAACGTCAAGGAATGACAGATGATTAGTCTAAAGTTAAAAACTATGATTAATTTATAGCTTTCATAAAAGTTGTTTCAAAAGCTGACCAAAAACTATTTATATAAAATCCATAATTTGCATTTTTTGAAGCTAGTTTATACCTAGAATTAGGTTCATTGAGCTAAAAAAGTATCAAAATCAGTCCATAATCTTTTAAAGTGTAAAGTCAAGTCTCTTTTAAAATTTTTTACTCTTCGTTTTTATTTTTAGTTTGGGCAATAAAATCGTGAAGCTTCTAAACCTGACTTAAACCTTGTGAGCTCTCTAAAGCCTAAATAAAATTCTGAATAAAGTCTTCATAATTATTAAGAAGACTTAACAATTATTCTTTAAAATCAAAGAATGAATAAATGTAAAGATAGAACAAAAATTTTTATAACTGTTTGAATTGATTAGTTATTAAAAGTTCGTTAAGACTCAAATAAGTTTAAAAAAAAAAGTGCATATTTTTTTTTTGAAAATTCTAACAGAATATTAAAATAAAATAAAAAAGAATAATAAAATAAGAATAATAAAATAAAATAGAAGTAGATAATAGATAAATAAATAATAGATTATAGATAAATAAAATAGAAATAGAATAAACAGAATAATAAAATAAAAAAATATTGATCTCTAAAAAAATCAATTAATAAAGAAACTTTCAAAGCTTCCTTAACTTAAAGTTTATCAATAAAAAAAGAGAAAAAAAAAACAAAGAATATTCTCGCTTACCTTTAGTTTCCTTGAAGCTTATAGGCTTCTTAATCTGGATGATTTTTCTCTTGTCCGCATCTTTGGACGAGCCTTTCTCATTACCACCATCCGCTGGAGCAGGTTCTGTACCCAAAAGAATAATTTTAGAACGTCTCTCAGAAGCTCCCAAATCCAAAGAGAAAAAAAAGCTTCCTTACCTGCCTGCTGCCTCTTTGAATCATTCACAATAACAGCCTGAAAAGTTGACTTGAACATCTTCATATTTGACTCTCCGTGCCCTTTGCTGCTGCTGCCTCCGACCTTTGTCCTGGAATCCTTTTCAGCCTCCTTGGACTTCCCACTGTCTCGTGGGCGCTGACTACGACGATCACGATCACGTTTCCGACGACTACGGCTGTATTCGCGTGAATTCCTCTCGCGCCCTCTCCTATCTCGTGATGCACCACTCCCCACATTTGACAATGCCGGAAGATCCTTCAGTTCCGTCAGTGTGGCCACAGGTTCTGTCACCAGCTTCGAAAATGACACCGTTGCCTGAGCAGGACGTTCACTTTTGCTGCTGCTCGACTTGAAGCGTCCCTCATTCTCAGATTCTGACTCATCTGATGCAAATAAATCAATCCCATCGGCAGCATCTTCCTCCCCATCGCTACTCTGTGCTTCCTCGTCATTTTTCTCCTTCTCCGGTGAAACAGATCTGCGTTTCTTCTCCTCTTGTGGCTTATCCGGAGGATTTTCTGTGACTTCCCGTTCGGTCTTTCGCTTCTCCGGAAGGTCTTCCGGTTTCTTTTCCTGCCCTTTGGGCTCCATTGGAGGAGTATGGGATGCCTTTTCGGGGCTACGTGTCCGGGAACGTCTCCTTGGCCGCGGGGAAGGTCTTTTGTCATCTTTTGTATCCCGCGGTGGATTCCGGGGGCGTCTGTCGTTCTGCCCTCGGGGTTTTCTCTCAGGAGAACGCCTTCTTGGGGGTGGTGGACCATCTCTGGGCCGTCTGGGCTTTCGCACGGGAGACTTTGCTCGTTTTGGTGACTGTGAACGATGTCTGGTAACGCGTACGGGGCTCCGGGAGGGTTGTTTCCTCCGCACTGGAGGACTAATGCGCGGGGATTGCCGACGAGATCGTGGTGGCCGTGGGGAGGCATTGCGACTTCGTGGTGCAAATCTGGGTGAAGGACGTCGCACAAGGGGTGACCGAGAGCGAGTTCTACGTCGCGGGGGAGGTGGAGAGCGTGTCAGGGAGCGCTCCCGGCGTGGTGGGGAACGTGAATAGAAACGCTTTGGCGATGGGGGTGATCTATGGCGATACACGGGCGATGGAACTCTTTCCGGAGACGGGGTACGTGATCTAAGGGAGTGTCCGGAAGTCATTTCAAGGTCATTTTGGGGGGAAAACACTGAATTTAGCTTACCTAGAATGTACCCTGGAGTGATATTCTGGCGATGGTGGCTCCCAAGGAGCTGCCAGAGCTGATTTATACGGTGGCGGGGATACACTTGGGGACTTATCTCCCTTCCTTCGTCGTAAGATTGAGGTGTTTTGCAACACAAATGCAGCACTCCGTGGTGACAGCTGAACATCCGTAGGAGCCCCAGGAGCAACATACGGTGGCACATAGGGCGGTGGATTCACTTCACTCGGACTCTGCCACTGCCCATTTGTTGCAGCAGGTGCCCCAAAAACAAAATCCAATCTCTCAGGGACGGGAAAGGGTGCTCCCGGAAGTGCCTCTGCGTACATTTCCTCCTCATAGCGTGGCTTGTGATGCGTTGCTGCTGATTCCAACACCTGAATGGGATTCGATGCGGGCTTACGATTGGGATTAAGTGTTTGGAGGGCGGCCAGGCGGAGAGACTCCAAATCGTCATCATCGTCGTAGGATGGTGACATTCTCTGTGAATTTTCAAACACATTTTTCATGCACTTTCCACGCACTTTTCCCGGAAATTCCACCAAACTCACCCTCCTCATGACTCAGAAAACACACTGCACGGTAAAAATGTAAAAAATATGTACAATTTCTGGGTGAAAATACTCAATGAAAATTTTCTTTGCAAGGAAAACACCCACAGAGAAGCCAAAACTTGCAGATGGCGACACTTTCACTCAGCAACCTCACATAACCTCAAACTTTTTCACGGCGAATTCAAACTAACCTCAAAATCCACAAGAGCTAAACATAACCTCAAAGAGAATCAAAACAAGATTTCATGGATGTGTTTTCTTTTGCATTTTCACAATGAAATTCCCAATTACACCGATTTTCCTACATCGCATTGCAAAGGTAAGACTTTGAGGTGTTTATTAAATGCAAAATTAACATAAATCTCCTTGTAGTTTGCCACAAAAGTCTCCGTGGAGTTGGAGCAAAATGTGGCGAAGGCTCTGGAGAAAGTTGAATATAAACCCCGGAAGCATCCTGGTGTGGTGAAGGTGAAGACAATTCCTATGCCAGAATTCCTGGAGGAAACTATTCCCAAAGTAATTGGGGATTACCCACTGGGTGCCATTTGTCGTGATGCAGAAGCTTTGGATAGGTATCTGTGGAGTAGACATCCCCCACCAACGGTCGAGGAAGTCAAGAAGAAGCAGGAAAGATTCCGTGAACTCCTGATTGAGAAGCATAAAATTAATTTTGCTGAAATGAGTGAAAAGGAGAGGCACGACGCTAATAATAAATTGTACAATAAAGTCCAGGCGCGACTCAAGAAGGAAGTCTATGCGTGGAAGAACATGCAGTATGATACCTACACGAGTCTGCAGTACCTCCTGGGCAGGAGTCCTGGAGAATATGCAGCAATGTACAGGATTCTCACGGAGATTCGCGATAGGGATCCTTCTTTCACACCAAGGAGTTATTTTGACTTTGGCTCGGGCGTTGGGAGCGCTCTGTGGGCCACAATAGGTATCTGGCCAAAGGGGGGAATCTTTGAGTACTTCATGGTGGACGCTTCGGCGGAAATGAATGATCTGGCTGAGCAAATTCTACGACGTGGGAATCACGACAAGGAACCAATGATTAGGAATTTCTTCTTCCGGCAATTCCTCCCGGCCAGTACGACAAACACCTACGATCTCGTCGTGTGTGCCTATACGCTGTTTGAGCTGCCCTCGAAGGATGCCAGGTTGAAGACAATCAAGACTCTCTGGGCTAAATGCGAAAACTATTTGATTCTCGTTGAAAGGGGTACCCGGGTGGGCTTCCATCTCATCACTGAAGCCAGGAATTTCCTTCTGAAGATTGACCCGGAAAACTGCCACGTCCACTCGCCGGTGAGACTCCTTTTCCGTATTTTATTTTCCAATTTTGACAACAGAGTTGATGATATTTCCTTAAAATTTTAATAGATTTTCGATAAAGATTAAAGGAAGTTTCTCAATTCATCAAAAATAAATAAATTTAATGATTTCCTCATCATTTCAGTGTCCTCATGATACAACCTGCCCACGACTAGCAGATCCTGACAAGACTCCCTGCAATTTCGAGGCTAAATACGAAAATCTCCAAGCCTTCCACAAAGATCGCTACAAGACAGAAACATTCAGTTACGTTGTGTTGCACAAAAAGCCACGAGATCCCTCCCGGACTGAGGATTCCTGGCCTCGGATCGTGCGTCCTGTTCTTGTACGATCAAAGCATTCAATCTGCCGCATGTGCACGAAGGAAGGGCGTCTGCAGGAGATTATCTTCACGGCTGCAAAACACGGAAAGCAGGTCTACCAATGCGCTAGAAAAAGCAATCTAGGTGACAGACTTCCCATCAACATTATCAATCCGGAGCCAGAAGAAGTTGAAAATGGTCTTTCTCCGCATTTTGAGGATGAAGAAACGATTTCAGAAAAACTTCCAGAAGATCCTGAAAATCAAGAAAAATTCCCGGAAGTCACACAAGTTCCGGAATTGCCAAAAGATCCATCTTTGAGGTAAGATCTGCAGTCAAATCACTTTCTTTTATTATTATTTCCCTTCTTAAGGCGTAGCGCAAATAAATACAACACAAAATGTAGTCCCAAAAAGAAGCTAAAAGTCCTATGTACAGATTATTTAGTGACTGGTACAGCTATAAAGCCCACACGCACACATCCTCGCGTTTACAGGAGAGTGCTCTGGAGGTACTCGGAGTCAAAGTAGACCACAGTGACGGTTATATCGTCCCGGAAGAGACGCACCACATCCGGTGGCAGCGATAGAATGTGCGAAATCTTTGAGTGTTCAATCCCATAGTCCGTACCCCCAAGGGCGTTCCTAATCAAATGAGTGGCAGAGTTCTTATCCATTGGTTTCTTTGGTATTCCCGTCCTGAAAAAGATTTTTGTTCAGTAGGAATCACTTGAGTTTGCACAATCTGCTAAATAACGCCACTCGAGTGCACTTGAAGAGTCTCTCAAGAGTACTCAGAGTACAGATAAAAGCTGCGGAGATTGGAGCTGAACTTACTTTCTATGCGCCAGCATCTGTGACAGTTCACCCAAACGGATGTCCCGATTGGGTAATTCGAGTGGCTGAAGAAAAGTCTTTCCGTTCATGTGTTCACCCACAAGTCTTACAACCTGAAGGGGTGTCAGGCAGTCCCACAGTCCATCCGTGGCGAGCACGAGGAACTTATCGCGTGGCTCCAGGCGGTGATACTTAATCTCCGGCTGTGCTGTCAGGTATGGCGGTGTGTGGTAGTGCGGAGGTACAGCAGCCTCCCCATACTGCGGAGCTGCCACTTTCTCCAGCGTATCTCGTGGCCATTTGTACCGGAAATCTCCGAGGGCTCGCAATGGTGCCAACTGCCCCAAGAGACGATCCACCCGGATAACCGTATCCCTCTCATTGGGTGGATGCTGTGCGAGGATTCGTCGCACCTCACCCACATTCTGAGCATTGTGTTCCGTTGTGAGCTTCCTAGCTGTCCATTGACCCGTTGTGTCATTCATGGACCCCAGGACAGCTCCACAATCCCCAACACCAGCAACGTGAAGGTGACAACCATCAACGTGTGCCACACAGGCTACAGCTCCACTCATGGCAACAGCAAGTGTCCTCACACTGGTGTTCTCAATTGCCTCCCGACTCATATCCCCATCCAGACGCAACACAGCCTGCTCCATAACTTGCTCTACGGAGGTACTGCCCTTGCGCCTCAGCAAATCCCCGGCGAATTTGCTGAAACTCTCCTCGTAGATGTCACGAATTTCCGGAACAAACTCCAAACGATCATTGTGGCATTGGAGGAAAGAGAAACTCTTGGCATTGTCATCCAAAAGGCGTCTCAGATCTGTTGGATTGATCAAACTAGCAGCAATGTAGCGCAGAATTCTCTTCGAGGAGACCTGAATATTATTTGTTAGAGGAAATTGAGGATTTCATTCAGGTAGGTGCTTCAGAATACATATTGTTTAGAATTAGGGATTCTACCAAAGCTTTCGACCCAACAAAAACGTATTAACTGTTAGTAACGAAAAGTACAGAATTTCATAAAACTTTGTCTTTTTAGACACAAAATTCTTGATTTTGTTCTAAAAATGCCAATGATTTAATCTAGAAAAAAACTTATTTGACAGTTTGAAAGGATCAGGGTATCTTCATCAGGTGCCTGATTGAAGGAAAAATTTTTAATTTCAAAAATTTCTAATCAAAGAAATGAATCAAATAGCCTTTGAAGTAGATTTATTTATGACAAAAAACTAAATTTAAAGAAATTTCTAAGAAGTAGGTCTTTAAACAGTCCTTAGAAAGAAAAGGAAAACAATATATAAGTCGAAAGCCTTGGAAAAGTACAAAAAAAATGCTTCAAGAAAAGTCATCAAATGAAGATTCCAATGGAAGCTGTGGTTTCAGATCTCTAATCTTTCTTATCAAGCTTTTTTTTTTAAATACTTTTTTCAACAAAAAAAAATTATCAAAAAAATTATTTTAAGTTCAGTGACTAAAAAAGCTCTCAAAGATGAATTTATTCCTCCCACTCATAGGAAATTCCAATGGCACGTGGTTTTCAGCTTCAATATCTTATCTAAAATCTCTTATCTAGGGAATTTGCAAATCGCAGCAATTACCTGTGCGCAAGCAGAGCCCCCATGTCCGTCGAAGACACCAACAAGGAGTCCTGAGGTGTAGAGGCAATTTGCTTCAGTCCTTGCATCCTCCATGGGGCTATTGGAGGCCAGCTGGTTGGAGTCAAAGTATCGAACGGAGCCACCGGAAAAGTCCTTCGTGAATTCATTGGCCCGGAGAATTTGATTGACCTGCAAAGTGATAAGAAGGAATGATGATTAAATCTCATGAAATCTCACCCTGTGGCAGTTGTCAGTACATCATGAGGTGAGAGTTTGGGTATCTCTGAGCGGTACTTCCGCATGTGGGCTAGGAGGCTCCTATCCACGGCCCCCAGGCGCCGCATTTTGCGCACAAAGGTCGCCATGGGCCGGCAAGAATCACTCGCGATTTGCAAAAGTTCACCGCGACGGAACTTTCTCGCGCAAAAACTTCGTTAATTAGTGGATGACAAGCAGAAATCTCACATTCTCTCGCCAGGAGGGATCACGGAGGAGGTGCGAATTGCGAAGAAGAAACTTTATTTACGTTTTTATCTATTTTTATTTACGTTTTGCGTTTTGCGCGATGTGTCAACTTTTTCGGGGTTGCAAAAACTCATCGAGTAATCGATGAAATGTATTGAGCGGGAAAATACGCGGGAATTTTGAATGGGAAAGTTCGTTGAACGATTTTCAGATTCATTATTTTCTTTTCTAATTGGGAAATTCTTATTCTCGATTGTTTTTTTTTTTTAATGAAAAACTTGCAAAGAATTGTTTACAAGAATATTCTTTCTTTGAATTTTGGATTTCATGGAACATGAAGAAAAATTAAATTCCGTCTAAAATGAATTGAAGAGAATTTTATCAAAAAAAAAATTAATCTAAGAACGGGATTTATTGGCTTTTGGTGGAGGACAAAGTTCGAATTGAGATTCACAGGAATGTGCAGTTCATCCCAATCCGTCTCCAGAGCTTCATCGTTTTTTTCCTAACGCATCAAATGCAAGTAAATTTTGTGAAAAATCACTTCAAAAAGTTCCCTAAAAACTAAATTTTCTTTCAAAATTCTTCTCGCAGTGTTCTTAGACAAGAGGCACAAGTCGAAGCTCCCGAAGGAACTGCAGGATCTGAATGATTTGGAGAAGAAGCCCAGGCAGGACGACGTAGCTGCAACACTCAATCCGGAAGTTGATCCATTGTCTAACATCAAGGAGCTGAGTAGCTACATTGAGCAGCTCGATCATCCACCACTGAAGCTCCCGATTGAGAAGATCCCCAATTATCCTGAAGCTCTTGACGACGATCTCAGCAATTTGCGCGTACCGTCTCCACCTATTTTGGGAGCTGCAGACATCCAGAAGGTTGAGAATAAATCAATGGATCCGGAAGCAGCGGGAATGGCGTGTTCGTCAAACTACAGGCAAGCCATGCAGGCCTACAATAGGGGCTTATTGGATCGCACACGGATGAACACACAGACTGAAGTGGAGCTTTTTGGGCAGTTTGTCGTGAAGATGTTGCGCAAAATGAATGAACCATCACGCTTCGCAACCATGTCCAAGATGTCCAGCATTTTGTTTGAGAATATTCTCAGCTCCGGCTTTGCGAACACTGAGGGCAATGGAGGTAATGGAGGGAATGGGGGCAATGGAGGCACAAATGGAGCATCTGGAGTGAATGGAGACGGCGGAGACGGTGATGTTGCAATGTCAATGATTGATGCTCTGATCAGTAAGCATGAGTCCAATTAGCGCTACTTTTCCCGCCAAAAAATTGTTGCAATTGTGAGCTTTGTATGCATTTTGTTTAGCTTTGTTTTAGCTTTTTGTTTAATTATTATTTTTCATTGTTAAAAATCTTTATAAATTCACCTAGAAAGTCTCCACAATAAAAGGAATAGAGCTTTAATCATAAAATGAGTCTTTTTCATTGAATTTTTAGCGGAATTTTTGCTTCTTTGCTTTGATTTTTAACAAAGAACTTGTTTAGAATGCTTCTGCTCCTTCCGAGGGTATAAAGGTAAGTAATTGGGCTGAAATAATTAAATAAAGACGTCCCCGGAAGGATCAGGAAACTCAAAGAAAAGTTCTTTGTCTTCTTCCCAATTTTCTTTCAAGAACTTCTTTTTATTTCATTCTCCTCAAAATTGGAATTTTAACAAATCAAACTGGTCGTTTTTTATTAATTTTTAGTGACTGAATTTATTTGAAAACTTATTTTGTACATTTTAATTGTCTACAAATTGTAATCAATATGTCATCAATGCTGTCCAAAATGCCCATCGCGGGGAAATCTACTAAATGCTACAACATCATGCTTCACACGAATCTGCTGGGATTTTTAGGGATCACAAGGAGTTCCCTGGATGATTTGCTTGGTATTTGCCCGGAGGATCCGGAAGTTGTGCTGCTGGGGATCGAGTTGTTTGTAGATGAAGGCCGGCATACGATCAGAGAGTACCCAGAGTGTACCGCTGGGATCGACTTTGAGATCATTGGGGAAGACTAGTGCCTCTGAGTCTGAATCCACGAGTCCCTGATTATCAGGATTGAAGGGTTTATTGGTGTTCCAGCATCCAATAGCGTCCCTATTGACCTGCAGGACGAAGAGACAGAAAAGAGAAATTAATTCCATGAAATTAATTCAGGGATGAAGATTGAGGGGAGAAAGGATGATGATTGATGAGCTCACCTGGGTGTAGAAGATAACTTCAGTGCTGGGATCGTAGAATTCAGCTGTAGACTGGCTGTTTTGTCCACGATCTCCGAGGAGTTTGTACTCGTAGTAAGCATCAGAACCGGTGGAATAAGTTTCATTCTGGAGAACTTTGTTGGGCACAGCAAACTCCTTCGTGCTGGACAAGGCGTGGAAGTAGACAAGGCGACTGCCATCGGGCAGAGGCTTCCCAACGGCCATCCCGAAGACTCCATCAGTCCACTGGAAGTTCACTCCGGCAACATTGTAGTCACCCTGAAGGGGATCAAAGTGGAAGAAGTTGTGCTTTACGCGCCAGGATTTGTTATCCTTGAAGGAGTACACAAGGACGGCGTAAGCTCCAAGATCAGGAATGTAGGCAAAGCTATCCCCACACGCCGCCTTGTCTGCATCCACAATAACATTGGCGAAGAAGGAATCATCATCGATGCTCTCGCTGGGAATCTCATAGCGTCTCAGCAGGGTGTCAGTGTTGAGGTCAAAGATGAGGATGGCAGGAGGGGAGAATTGCTTGGGAGACCCGAGGATGTCCGCTAATCCTGTGTCCACAACCCACAGCCTGTCGCATTCATCAATACGAATTCTAAATGTGGAAATTATCGTCTCATTGCTGGCAGGATGGGACTCCACATCTTTGGGCAGAGAGGCAGCTGCCAAACGATCACGGGGAGCTGCGATAAATCATCAATTAGTATACCTCACAGGTAGGGACATTTAAATTATCTTGATATGCAGAATATTAAATTAAAATTGAATTAATCAAGCCTAATTAATCACACAACACTGTGAGCAAGTGGGACAAGAAAATCAACCTCCACCTTCAAACCTTCCCTCCTCTCAACCAACATTTTATCTTAATCTTGAAATCTAATCGCGAAGTCATCACTGAATTGCATGAGAAATTCCCCGGAGAACAAGAAACCCGTTAAAGAGGAAATTTCCTCTCGCAATTAAGACGTTCTTTGCCCTGGCCGTCACATGAGGAATTCCCACAAATCTCCTAAGATGATCTTCCAGCCGGTTTCCCTCACGTGCGTATCGAGATTATTTATAAGATCAGATATTTTAATTTATTGCCCACACGCCGTCTTGAACAACCTCCGCGAGCATTAAAGCGGTTTTCCCAGATGATTTGTTCTTAAAATAAAATAAAGAATGATAGGTAGGATGATAGAAAATGTAATAAATCGCAAAAAATGCGATTTGTGGAAGGAGGAGATTGATTAATATATTTACTTTTATTTTTTTTAGAGGTTTTAGGCTTGATCAGCTTTATCAGTGTGGAAAGAATGGAAGAAAAAGTATGTACATTAAAAAAATTAAGAGCAAAACGTGTTTGGAAAATTTTACATGCGCGGGGGAAATACTTAGGAGCTTGTTTCGGCGCTTTTTTTTGTTAGCAATATTTGTAACATAAAAACATGTTTGGAGATTTTGTAATTATATTTTTTTTTCTTGTTTGAAAAAAAAATATATTTGTTAAAATAATAAATTAGTAAAATATGTTTGGAAAGATATAAGGAAAATATTAAGATGAAAAATCATTTACAGTCGTGTCTGCGAGGTAGGACCGTCGTCAAAAAAACTTCTCCGCGGTAAAACGGCTTCAGAATAAGGAAAGCCTCCAGAGTGGGACGATTCGTACTATTGGAAAGGCAAGATACTAATTGTACCACTCTGGAGGCAAATTTCCTTATTCTGAAGCCGTTTTACCGCGGAGAAGTTTCTTTGACGACGGTCCTACTACGCAGACACGACTGTACTTAATTACTAAAAGAAGCTGTTCTAAACTAAAAGAATATTTAGTTACAATACAATAAAATATTTATGCAGCTTTTTAATCAAATTTTTAAGAATAAAAAATGTTTAGATTCTTTCCAAAATAACGTCTGAAATCCTTAATTCGTAAATCATCTTCAAACTTACTGATAAATTTGTTCTTTTTTCACTCATTTGAAGGTTTGAATATATTTTCAGAAAATAAATATGATAAATATATGTACTAAAATAATAAAATTTAATTTCATTGAAATATAATATTGTTACGAAATTGCCGAAATCCCTCGCGAAAATCATTTTTTTTACAATTTCCATAATTTTTCAACTAATAAGAATTAATTTGACTCGCTGGCAATATCCGCCAATTTTTGAGAAGCCAGCGAGCAAATATCCTGCCAACGAGTGAGAGAGATGAAAGATGCGTCACTCCGTGTCCAAAAGAGAGACACCCTACAGTGACGCAGACGGAAACTTCCAGACAACGAGAGGGAGTGAAATAGAAGAAGGATCGCCGTGTGCCGCAGTGCCTATATAAGCGGTGCACGCAAGCGATCTGCACGCATTCTGCGGTGCGCCGCCAGCGAGAAAGGACCTCCAAGGACCCACCTCAAGAGCTCTCAACGAGGGACAAAGCAGCTGCACAGCAAAGTCTCCCCGAATTGGGTCGAACAAGAAATCATCCCCAGCACAGCAAAGTCTCCCCGAATTGGGTCGAGCAAGAAATCATCCCCAGCACAGCAAAGTCTCCCCGAATTGGGTCGAGCAAGAAATCATCCCCAGCACAGCAAAGTCTCCCCGAAATCGGGTCGAGCAAGAACATCGTAGAAATCAACACAGATCATCAAGAGACGCCCGCATCGCTAGAGCGCCTTGAGAACATCGCTTGTACACCAGCAGGACGAAGCCCGCATCGCTTGAGCTCCCTTCTGGGCATTTTCTACAGATCATCAAGAGACGCCCGCGTGGCTAGAGCGCCTTGACTTCAACATCTGCACACCATCAAGAGACGCCCGCATCGCTAGAGCGCCTTGACTTCAACATCTGCACACCATCAAGAGACGCCCGCATCGCTAGAGCGCCTTGACTTCAACATCTGCACACCATCAAGAGACGCCCGCATCGCTAGAGCGCCTTGACATCAAGATCTGCACACCATCATCTTTGCTACAGAACATCAAGAGACGCCCGCATCGCTAGAGCGCCTTGACATCAACATCTGCACACCATCATCTTTGCTACAGAACATCAAGAGACGCCCGCATCGCTAGAGCGCCTTGAGAACATCATCTTCACATCATCACGAAAGCTGCCCCATCGTTTGAGTCTCCAGAGGAAATTGAGCGCACATCTACGCAGCAAGAGGATCATCCTGCGCCGTCGCAGAGAACAACAGCGAAATATCAGAGCACGAAGCTCATCCTGTACAACACATAAATTGAAGCCTGAAATAAATCTGATCATTTGAGTTAGACCGAAGTCTTTTCCTTCCGGCTACCTCTCTGAGTCTCATCGTCTCACATTTTCGTCAGGGTGAATCGTACGGCACAAAAACTCCCGCCGTAACAATATTCAATTACAAAGATAAGATCGTAATAACAAAACGTAATGAAAATTCAATATTTATCTGAATGGAATCATATATCCATTACCTATTATTTTCAATTTTAAAACGAAATAAAATTTTTAAATTTTTAAATTAAATTGCAGTTTTTATTCTAATTTTTTTCTGAACACGGAAATATCAATTTGCTAATTATTGTTTTTTTTAAGTAATTTAATTAAATTATCTCATTTCTTAAGCCACAAAAAGCCTTATTATTCACTAGAAGTTAAAAATAAAGGACAGTACTGCGAGACACTGCTCTTATTTTGACTGAAAGAAACCTTTAGCAAGTAGAGGAGCTTGGTATTACTAATTTCTTTCAGAATTTATTCTGTTAAATCTGAATAACAACTAATTTTTTAAACTATAAATTTTAATTTTAAAATCTATTTCAATTATTTCAACGTCTTATTTTTTTTAATTCATCCTCGAAAATGTATCAGATGAATTAAAAAAAAACTTTTGGAGTTAAGGTTGTTTCAGGTTGTTAAATGAGCTGACTTCTCTACGTAATAACTAGTGTAGACTTTATTATTTAAATATACTCGGAATTTTTTTGTCTTATTTATTCTTGCTATTTGTTGTCAACTTTATTTAGAATTCCAGTCAATCATTGTTTTGTTCTTTCCCACTTTTTTCTGGGTTTTCCCATTATGCCAAATTATTTTGCAAATATGAGCTTTTACCAAAATTATCTGGAAATTAATCTAGTTATTTGTGTTTTCCCCTAAACTTGCTGAACTATTTGCTTTAGGAATTTTCTTTAATCATTCTTTTCTTGTTCTAACAAAATTTGCCAACTCAAATAAATCATATTTTGTCAATTTTTTTAAACATAAGAAAAGAAATACTTGAAGCGAAATAATGGAATTAGCGCAAGCTGACATGGAAGACTTTATTATAAAACCTCTCTTTGCTTTTCCCTTTCTTTCGCGTGCATAAATTGCAAAAGTCTCTCGTAGCGAAGGTCCCCCACACTGAGTGCGGAAGACCGGGCTTGCATGTCTGTCAATATATGGTAAAGTTTAAATGCTAAAAATGAAAGAGAAGCTTTTGAGACTCACGCCCTTCGGTGGTGGCTGAAGGTTCATGATCAACAGGTAGTGTATTTGCAGCCCAATTTGGGTATGGACGCAATTTCCCGGAACTCACGCCGCTGTTCAGGTCGATGTAGTTGAGCGAAGATGCCACACCATCCTTCCATCTGGTATTCCGCGCAAAACAGACAGCCAACAGAGGAGACGCAAAAAAAAGAACATAAAGAACAGAAATTATTTCTTTAAAAAATAAATAAAAATCTTCAAAGAACTTTCACCGCAAAATGCAAATATGATGAAAAAATTTTATTTGCTCTAAACATTAATTAAATTTCCCGAATTTTGTCTAAAACTAAATTTCCAGAAAATCTCTCTCTGTAGGGTAATTTAATGATTCCGCAACAAGGCATTAAATATGCGTATCATGCAGCAAAATAAAATCATCAAAAGCACCTTTCCGGCGCTTTGTGGTGAATTTTTTCGCGCGCAAAAGGTCGCGTTCCTCTCATTTTGGGCATTCTGTTGATTTTTATTTTTACTTTGAAAAAAAAAAGCCCCGCGAACGTGTAATTGATAATTCCAATAGTGACCACTAGAATTGACAAACTTTCCATTGTGCAACGCTCAATTAACTTTTTGTGCGAAAAATTGTTTATTTCCAATGCACGAGAGGAGCATCAAATTACGCCGTGTGAGCCATGGCATAATTTTTTCAATTTAACCGATATTCCCATTGTGGTTTGCGTTATTGTAATAAAAGCTGAAATATATTTTTTTTTTAGTTTCTGTGACACCCACAGAGTTAAATGGCGCTGATTTTGCGAAATAATAAGCAGGAGATGCGATGAAAATGCCGTTTAAAATTTACCTAAAACTAGTCTCGAATATAATTAATTGATTTATGAATGACATGAGATCACATGGAAATAATCGTGGAGTTTTCATGGATTCTCCTCAGAAATGTCCTATGGATATTTTCCACTTTTTTCTTTATTTCTCTGGAGATGATTGATTTTTTTCTGTGTAGCTTTCTTTTCATACCTTTATGTTGGATTTTGAACTGGATTTCACAATTTTTGATCTCAATAAATTATGTTAAAAGAAATGAAATAAATAGGAAAAATTCCACTGGAGAAAGGAAGAAATTCTCCAGAGCTTTATCATCTTTCTCATCAAATGGAATATTTCAGATTTTTTTTCTTAATGAACCTAATAAAATGAGAAGCCCTCGAAAGACATAAAAAATGTAATAAAGACTCTTTATTGGATATATCCCAACACATTTCAGTGTGAGGCTACAGTCTTGTGAATTTATTTGCCAAGTGAAGAGAAAAAAACATTTTAATATTATGAGATAGCGAAATTGCGATTGAAAAAAAATTATCTTGTTGAGACAAATGTTCTTGGTACGAAATTTAAAGAAGAAAAAATAAACACCTCCGTAATTAAATATTATCTCTCTCGGTTTGATGATATTTTGGAAGAGCTTAAAAAGCTCTGAAAGATCATTTAATAGAGCACTAGTTTTGTGGAAGTGTAAAAGTAAGATGGGGCGTTTCTTTTTTGTGATCTTTACAACATTTGTGATTTTTGCTGATAAGACTTTGCTGGTTATTGGCGAAGATGTTGTAGACACCGTGGATGCTGAATCTCTTACGGTTTGTATAATTTTCCACGAGATCTCTTATTTAATTTGTGATTAAGTGTCCTGTTAAGTGTATGATTTTCTTTTAATTTATTATTTTGTGACGTTTAATAAATTCTTTTTTATTGAGTTTGAAAATTTATCAACAGATTCGAATTTCAAATGATAAAATTCTGACTGAAATTAATTGTAATAAAACCTTTCAGAAGTTTTTTTGAAATATGAAAAAATATTTTAATTTAGATGATTTTTTTTAGAAAGTTTCCTCTTTCATTTTTCTCTAGAACCTTTTTCTTCTAATTTAATGAAGAATATTATTTTCTGAGCTTTTCTAAAAAGCTCTATTTAGTAAAAATGTATTTTCACATTATATGTTGAAAAGAATGTCCTTAGAAATCATTAAATAAATATTAATTTCTGCAGGATTCTCTAGTTGATGGCCAAACTGGAGATTTGCTTCATTTTCCCAATGTGGTAAGTTCTTTGTTTTGTACTAAAATGAAGACTTGAAAAGCAAGAAGAAATTGAAGACCGGGAACGAAAATTCATTACGCTTCTCTTCAAGATTGAAATGATTCAGGAGAATGGTTACCCAGTTGAAAGCCATGAGGTTCAAACTGAAGATGGCTACCTCCTAACCATGCACCGTATTCCGTATGGAAAGGCCCCTGGTGCTGGACCTGGACCCAATAAACCAGCCATTCTTCTTCATCATGGACTTCTTCTTTCCTCCGCAAGCTTCGTTGTGTTGGGACCTGAAAAGTCCCTGGCCTACCTACTTGCAGACAGAGGCTACGATGTTTGGATGGGGAATGCAAGAGGGAATACCTGGTCTAGGAAACACATCAAATGGGATCCTGATAATCCTCTAACTCGTGGACAATTCTGGAATTTCAGTTGGCACGAAATTGGATTTTATGATCTTCCAGCATTAATTGATTACATTTTTCTAAAAACTGGCCAGACGAAGCTTCACTACGTTGGACACTCTCAAGGAGCCACCGCTGTACTCGTCCTACTCTCCCTAAAACCCCAATACAACGATGTTATGAAATCAGTGCATCTTCTATCTGCTGTTTCCTTCATGTCTCATACCCAGAGTCCCCTATTGATTGCTCTTTCTCCTACGGCGAATGTTGTGGATTTAGCTACAACGGTTGTAGGGAATTTTGAATTTGCTCCGAGTGATCTTTTCTGGCAATTGGGAGGGAAACTTGCCTGCATGGATGCCTCACCAATTCAGGAATTATGTGCTCAAACTATCTTTCTTATTGCAGGCTATGATTCTGAGCAGTTCAACAGAGTAAAAAATTTCAAATCAAAACTTTTTAAAATGAAATCAGAATTATATTAAATGAATTTTCCCACTTTCACAGACCATTCTTCCAACGATCTTTGCCAATACACCTGCAGGAGCTTCCAGCAAACAACTCATTCACTATGCACAAGAAGTTAATTCCGGACGTTTCTGCCAGTACGATCATGGACTCATTGAAAATCTGATGAAATATAATTCTATTTCACCTCCTGAATATCCCCTTGACAAGATCACGACAAAAATATCCGTTCATCACAGTGATAACGATTGGATTGCTGCTCCTGAAGATGTTAAGATTTTACTGTCTAAACTACCGAATGTAGAAGCTTTTCATGTTTCTTTGGAAAAGTTTACTCATGTGGACTTTATTTGGGCAATTGATGTTAAAGAATTACTCTACAATTTGCTTATTGAGCAAATTGTAAATGCTAATTAACCCAAGTCAATGAAAAATTGTTCTATGGATGACTGGATAAAGGACATTATGCACTGTAAGTTCATATGTGAAATAAATGCATTAAATACTTTTGATGTTACTCAAAATTTGAAAAGAAATTTAAGTTTTTGAAGTCAATATGTCAATATGAAAGTAAAAAGTGTGAGAAACCATTATTATTTTCAAATAAAAAGTAATAAAAAATTGGAGAACAGCAAGAAAGATAAAATAAAATCCGGAAAACCACCTCAAAAGTTTGATCATTATTTAACACTTAATTCTCCTTAATTTTCTCGTTAATTTTTTTTGTTAAACTACGTCCACAAAAAATTTAATAACCAATTAAATTTTATTGTATACCCCTTCCCCTATACATCGTGCATAACGTCCTTTTTGTTGGTATCAATGAAATTGAGTTTTTTTTAGATAAATATCCACCTGTAGTCCTGTAGCACATGCTTCATTAAAACTTTAATTTTAATGTTTAATTTGAAGTCTTATAAAATATTTACACGAGACAATTAAAATTAATGACAATTAATACTTTTTTTTAAAAAAAAATTCCAGAAGTTTCATCACGATGGACAAAAAGCAGTTAATTTTCAACATAAAACGTTTAGCCTAATAAAATCTTATACCAGAAGTGAAAAGTTCATTCTTCTTTACAAAAAATGCATTTTCTTACGTTTGTTTACAGTTAATTAAAGTAAAATGAAATATTTAACTCTTTCAGGCAAAATGAAATAGAAATAGTTTTTAAAACTAATTTAAAACTTTAATAAGATATTTTTTGGTTAAAATGCCGACATTAAAATTTTTTTTCTTCGTTCATTCTGATCCCTTTTCTGACCCGATTATCAAAATCTATACAACAATATAGTCTCATCGGTCCTTAAGGTGTTAAGGTCTATTTAAAAAATATCATAAAGAAATTGGAAGGAGTCCAGTTGTGAGCATTATAAAGAATAAATCCCTTTTAATTTTAATTATCTTCCAAAACAACATCATGTTATTTTTAATTGAGATTTTTTTCTTGCAAAAATTAAAAATTGACACGATGATTACAATTATTAAAAGAGTATTAAAACTATATATTTTTAAGCACAACGACATTTTCATTGCTTTTTTCCATTCATTTTTTTTTTTGTGGTAAAATCTGTGAAATATTTCATTAAATAACTTTGATTCATTTTTCCGACAGTATTTTGCATTTTTTTTTTTGCAATTTCCCTTTACAGGAAAATACCATTGGCTAATTGAAAAATTTGTATGTGGCATGAAATTAAAATAATGACGTTAAAAATATTCGTGGTCAATTTATCTGGCGTTTTTTTTTGCATTCACCTGCACCGCCCCGGAAATCCGAATTGAAACTTAATTAAAAAGGGCGCAATATATTCGTGTGTACGTCCCAATTATTCTCGCTTAAAAAATCATCGTATACATAATTTTTGTTGAGCTTAAATATTCCCGCATGATCGACTATTTGAGGCACCTGATTATGCCTCATGCATGGTGTTTATGTGGAAAATGATCATTGGCTCTTCGGAACATGAAGTACTTGATGGTTCGGTTGAAATGCGAAGGTCAATGCGATATGTTTCTTGAGGCTAAATCAAAAATCTTATGTAATTTATTCCCACTTGCGGCGCTTCTACTTCACTGCTTCAAGATGGAAAAATTGTATTTTCTTCAATTTATTTTCAAAGAGAAAAATTAAATGAAGAAAGTTTTCATGGAGAGACTGGAGAGAAGATTTTTTCTTTGAGGAATTTTCCATCAATTTTACGCGCTTCTTTGTGAGCTCAATTGGCACGTGAACATAATTTTTCACCTGGTGGGAGAACGTGCAAAATCTAATGACTTCACTTTATTAGAAATGCTAAATTTTTCATTGCAAACAAATCGATTTCCAGAGAATTGCATTGAAAACTCTTAGCACGAGGTAGCACAATAAAAGTGATTTATTGGTTAAATAATTTCAAAATCAATAAATTCATTAATAAACTGCAGTTCATTTGAAACTAATAATACCCATTTAATAAATTTATCTAATTGAAATTATTTAAAATCTAAATTTTAATAATTTTTTTTTGATTTATCTTCTCTCCTTTTTTTGCCATAAATTTTCTTTTTCAAAATCTTCAGAGCCTTTCTCTCGCAGGCTAAACAAACGTGAGAAGAAGTTTAAAGCTTCAATGAATATTAATATTCTTCATCCGGTCTGGACTTATGTTTTATGTGATTTATAGCACACGTTTATGCCACAAGAACACGCGGAATTTAATTACATTTGCTAATTTAAAACAAACACGAAACATAAATTCCTCATTATATTCTATCACTTTCAAAATATTTAAATTTGCAATTAAATATTCTTATCTTTCCCTTCTCTGTGTCTCACAGATTGTACTCACCGCGGTACGGTGATGAAGAGTTTATTGCGCCAGACATCGAGTCCCAGGGGTAGATTGTTGGCTCCTTTGTAGTCCTTTGCAATGACACCGTCTGGCCACTCGTACTCCACTTCCTTCCACCTGAAGACCTCCTCGAGTCTTGTCCCATTAATCTGTCCAACAGAACAGATTGTGAAGACTGCGAGGATCGCACACAGCTTCCAACACTTCATTTTCTTTTTATAAAAATCAATTAAATATTTTTGCTAAAGAGAAGAAACTTCCGACCAAAGCACTTTGAAGAAGAGAGACTGTGAAGCGGCCGTTCTGGTCAAGGCGAGCGATGGTTTTGTCATCGATGTTGAGCTTCCAGAGCTGCAAGAGCTTCCACTTCTGCTGCCGTGGGAATGGCGTGGTGGGGTGAGCCAGGTGCCGATCGGGTCGGATTCGCAAATCAGACCGGTTGTCGGTGGATCTTGCACAATTCCGTGCCATCTCTTCGCGCCTCAGACCAAGGTAATCACTCAAATGAGCCGCGGAGACGTGTAAATTATATAAATCAATATACCGGGCTTTTTGGGTCTCACGGGCGCATTTTTGAAGAGACCCCAAGGCAAGGGATGGATTGTTTACGCTTGCTATTTATGACGCGTAGACAATAGGATTCTTCAAGTGTCTTGCAGAATTTATAAAATCTTAGCAAAAAAGGTTTTAAATTAAGGAAAATTAAAGGAATTTACAGGTAAGAAAGTCATGTAAAAGCTTCAGAAAAAGCTCACAAAGTAATTTGAGTAAAGCTTTACAGGTTCAGGAAAATTTCCGCTCTAGAACTTTTCTCAGACTTCTACTATCTTTTGGAGCTTTACATTCATTTTTAATAAACTATTAGTCCCAACCTCTTCTATTCTTAAAAATTGCTTTTAAGCTTCACAAATTCCCTGAAGGAGTTTATTCCTATAAATACGGGAAAACCCCTTATTCAAGGAAATAATCGAAACACACGTGTAACCTTCTTGAGAATTGAAAAAGAATAAGAAATCGCAAAAGAAACTTTCTATTTTTTTAACTTGCATCACTTGGGAAAATCCAACAAAGTTTTTCTCAAAATTACAAACAATAATAACGTCACAATTGTGCTTTTAACTCATTTTCTGACGTTCATCGCATTTATTGTATAACAAAGGGGAAAATAATTAATTATTTTTCATTCAGAGGAAACATTTTTACAAGGAATTGAAAGTCCTAATCGGTTATGGAGATGGCAGCGATGAGCTAAAAACTAAAAACTGAATAAAGCATAAAAGCTATATAAAAAGAAGCAGAATAGTGACGTCATATTTTGCATTTTTGATAAATTTTTGTCGGACTTTCTCAACTGATTTTAGTGGATAAATGGAAAGTTTCTTTGGTCGTTTTTCTATTCGTTTTGATTCTCTACAAAATCAGGTTAACTCCTTTCCTGTCTTAGAGCTTTTATCTTATCAGAATTTATTAAGCTTTTCCTCAACCTTTGTTTCACTTAATTAGCCCCGGTCGCCTCTATTCGTAAAAAAATACCTTTAAGTTGATTAAATCTCTTTGAAAATTCATTAATTTTCTTAAAAATCTCTAACGTAAAAAAACTAATAAATTACTTAAAATAAGAATGAGAAATTAAACCAAATGAATCACTAACTAGTAAGCAACGGTATTTTCATCACGTGTAGAAAACCCAACTATGGCGTCAGAGTATTCTGTAAACGAGATAAATGTTGCTGAGATATTTCTTCTTCTTCGCCCAAAGAAGATACCGCTGGGAGTGAACCCCGCAAAAGAGGTGTGTGAGGTTTAAGTGTGAAAAGGTCAAAAAACCCATTGAGTGCGACACAACGGATGGAAATCAAGCTCTGAGAATGGAAATTTCCTCGGCGAAAAGATCAATATTGCAAAATATTTTACGCTCTGCAATTGACACCAAAAATACTTTGCAAGATGCGCGGGAACATTTTGGTAAAAGGTAAAGTATAGGTACTCACATACGCTCAAGTTTAGGATGGCAAGGTGAGAAGGTAAATGAAGAATTTAGAAGTGACTTTTCGACAACTTGATGAGCTTTAACGGCAGCGGAAAGTTTATCACGTTTACGGGGGGAATTTCATGTGACGTTGGCAATTCTGTTCGGAAGAATAGCAAAAATTTGCATGACAAAAATGTCTTTTTTTGCGAATTTATTCTCATTCCTTCGTTTTTATTTTTTTTTTCATCAGATTTCAATAACATAACATTCTGGTTTTACCCACCTTACCAACTAAATTTTTCTTTCTTCTTCCACCTTTATAATGCTAAAAAGGATGTTTTAACATTTAGCAGTTTTGTTTTTTTTTTAGATAATTCATTCTTTTCTTTTCTTATATTTTCCTATTTTTATAATTCTATTTACAAGTCACTTTTTTTCATTTGTGAGGGTAAATGTCGAAAATACCATTTAAATTGTATATATATATTTAAATATAAAATGGCGGGAGACACAAAAATCTCCACAATTACATTAGAAATTCTATATATAATATTCTTTTCACTAATTTCATTTTTTACCTTTTCTTCTTTTTAGTTGTCAGTGAAGGAAAATTATTTTACAGACACATTTAATTAATTTCTTTCAACAAATTTCTTTTACTAAGATTTGAACATTATTTTCTTGTATAGATAACAGAGATGATTTGTTTGTCTCACATAAAGTTATATAAAACATTTAGTTAAAAATGAATGGATTCTGAATCATCATTGTAGGATAATTTAAAAAGTAGTTTATTAAGTACAGAATAGAAACATTTAGTAACTTTTAGTCAACCCTGTGTCTTAGCTCTTCAATTGGGGCAATATTTTGTATTTAAATTAAATTATTTTTAAGAATCAAAAACTTAATAAGATTTTGGGAAAATCTTTGGTCGAGATTCTGTCAAGAATCTTTTATTTTATTTTAATTTCAGAACTCTAAGATTTTGATATTCTGAGAAAAATTTTGCAAGATTTTGACAATTCGTTTTATTCTTTAGTCGTATAACAAAATGAGAAATACCTTTCAGAATCCTTTTAAGAACTTTCTAAAAGATTTTCGAAAAAATAAATCATGTTTTTCTTTTGTAGCACAAAAATTGATATAAATTGTCTGAATCTTCCAAAAACTTTCTAGAAAATAAAAGATTCTTGACAGAACCGATCCATAGAAATAATTTTAAAATTTTGGGGCCAAGTCTAGGAAAAATCTTTGCTTTTTTATAAAGTAGAAGTTGTTATAAGATTTTGACAGTTGATGTTTCAAATCGTTCTATTTTACGCTTTAAAAGAAAAAGTAACAGATCCATTTCCAAGAAATCTTAAAAAAGTTTATTAAAGATTCCAGAATTTTTTTTATTTTAAAATACGACAAAAGAAATAAAATGTCAAATTTTTTAAAAATATTTTACACAAAATACAAAAAACTTACAATTATCAAAATTGATTGAAAAGGATAGAATAACTTTTGACCGAATCTATTCCTTGACCTCTTTCTTTTACATACTCAAAATACTTTAGTCCGAATAAAACTTTCAAATTTAATCATTAAACCCGTAAAAATACCCAAAATAAAGTCTTTAATACTTAAAGTAAACGCATCTGCCCCCATTGAAGATATCTTCTCTTAAAATCTCTCAAGATTCTTCATTTGAAATGAAATCCTCTTTGTGATTCAGAATTCCTTCACAGCGATAACAATCAGAGTGATAACTTTACAAACTAATGAAATTTCAGGTGCATTAAAACACATAAAGGGATTTTCTTTTCTTGCTAAAAATGGTGCAAATATCTTCGCCATGGACACCAAGAAATATTTCTTCTAAATCGTGATAAATCAAAGACGTTCTCTTTCGCTTTTATTACTTAACACTATACGTTCGTCTTTCCCTTTGAACTTATGGCGATACACATCTCTTCCCCATGAAGGTGTTTTTTTTTCTACCACTTTTCAGTGCAATAAAATCTCATCTAGATTTTACTCCGCGAATATTCTAAGGATTTCGTGAGAAATAATTTAAAAAGAAAAGAAGAAATCTCTGCAAAGACACAAAGAATTGAATTTCTTTTCACAGCTTTTGATGGAATTTTGTGGAATTTACGGGATGCGGGGGGTGGGGAATTTCCATATAGAGCGCACGATGAACTCGCATGTCTTAAATTTATTTATATTTATATGACACTAAATGAGCCTTAATGGTGTGTGCAGAATAAATTAGCGCAGGTGCAAAGTGATGCAAAAATTTCGCATCAATGTGCATGGAAAATTGTGCGAACGATGGGGGATGATGGATAAATTACGATGAAATGCAATTAAGGTGCACTCAAACGATAACTGTGCGGATGATGGCCATTGGAAATTCTAATGCATTCTATGTGAATTTCTAAAGCATAAATTGAGTATTAATAAAACTAAATAAAAAGTTCCCAAATTGAATTTTATGAGTTTTTCCAGCAAAAAAAAAAACTCATTTGAAATTCTAAACTGAAAAATTATTTAGAACATTTCATTTCAGGAAATATTTTGTGGGTTAGAATTAATTTTTATTCCCTCAATAAAATGCAATTGAATGAAAAATTAATAGATGTCCTCTTCTGCATTTTATAACGTCAATTTAGTTAAATTTTACGATAAAATTGGCATAGTGTGATTGTATTAGAAATGCGGGGAATTTATTAGGAAAATTTTATGATTTTCAATCATTTAGTGATCCGCAAAATTCCCCACAATTCACTTTTGCGAGCTTTGCTAGTAAATGTAGTTTTATGAGCTTTTATGAAAACGTACAGTGAGGCACCGTATCGACACACTCTCTATACAATTTTTGCAACAATTTCTAAACATTTCAGTCAATATAATGCCATATAAAATTCACAGAAATTTGCAGTCGTTTTGCGCGGAATCGCCTGGCAATAAAAATGCACCAAACGCAGCTTTACAGACATTTTCATTAACAAAATGAGAATTTATTTATTATGGAATTTATCCCCCAAACATAATTCCGCATGGGGAAGAGTATGTGTGGTGCGAGCACATTTTGACAATTTCACATTCCCTCTCAGCCCATGGAGAAATGAACATTCATGCCAATTAAGGAGGAATCTGCAGCAAAATGACTTTAATTTCAGTTGACAAGCGCAATGGCAGTGCATGTGAATTTATTCCGCCATACGCTACATATGTACATATATGTATGTATTTTGTAACGCTCAAAATCTGCATTTAAATACATCTCATATATAGCTGCACAGTATTTTAATCATTTCCCATATCTCATCTTTCACTTTATTACTTACATTTATGCTATGTATAAATATAATGTATGCGGGGACAATTGAGATGAAAATTCGTGAGCATAGAGTCGCAGCGGGAGATACATGGGATGCAATTTGAATGAGAAATTCACTCTGTGGAACTTTATTTTTCTTCTTCTTTTAGAAAAATATTCTTTGCCACTGAGAAATAATGCGCAACACTTTTACTACTCAATTTACTCACAGTCGGAGATATGACAAAAAAATCATTTTTCTTCGTGTCAATTTTCTTCTTTTCCACCCGTTGTCCTTGCCATTTTGTGTCTCTCTTTTTCTTGGGGGGCAGGAGGTTATTTTCCGAGGTGACTTTACCCCCAGAAAAAGACAAAAAAAATAATGCCAAAATGTGTCATAAAAAAGTCCATCAATTTCGATATTTCACGGCAGATTTATGTACATTGTTTGTGTTTCAACTACCACTTCTTATTTTTTCTTGTAGCTATTTTCAGGAATAGCGTCATAGATTTTTCTTCATTAATTTCATCGTTATAAGCTCATTATTTATTCCTCATGCACCGTCCACAAAAGACAGGCATGTGCGAAAAAATAGCAGTGCTTTTTTGAATAATTAATTTTTGAGATTTTTTTCCGTTTATTTAATGACTTAATTATCTCTTCAAGAAAATTCTTTTAAAATAAAGTAAAGGTTTAGATTTTTCTGACCAATATTCCTTTTTGGTCAGAAGATTTTTGTCTTTAAGAAGGAGAAAATTCAAGAAGAATTCAAAAATTTTCCAGACCAAAATGGCATATTTAACTGCCTAATTTGAATATTCTACTGATAAAAAGCGTATCTTTCTTTTTTCTCTACATCAAAATTAATACTTTGTGGTAAGTAAGTTGCTGAAAAGTTGTTGTAAGATTTTGACATATGAGTGTTTTTAAATCATTCTATTGTGGTTCTAGAAAAAAAAAACGAAGAATTTGTTATTCAGAAAAATAGTCAGAAAGATCTCTGAGGAGGCCTGGAAAAGTAATTTTCCTTCAAAAATACAATTTAAGGTAGATTTAAGGTAGAAACAAATTGTAAAAGTCCTATAAGATTTTTCCCGGAATACCAAAAATATTATAACTGACGAATTGTAAGTAAAGAAAAGAAAAGTTTTTTATTAGAATCTACCCTTTTCTTGATCATTTTTCTATTTTCTAGATTATTCTCCCATTCGCTTAATCAAGTGGAATATTCTCCTAACCGAATAGAACTTATTTCTGAGCTTTATTAATTTAACTTCCTAGCTCTGCAGAGTCCTGAAGAAGATCGAATTAGAATCGAAATGTCAACGAATATTGATTGAATACTGAATTTCATCGGCAATATTAATTTTCCCATGAATTAGACTAGTCGGAAAATTAGTTTTTACAAGCTTATTTAGCTTCGAAAAGTTATGCAGGTTAAAGATATTTAAAAGATTGTTTAAAAGAAATTTAAAAAAATCCCCTAATTGTCTGAAAACATTTTATATTTGTTATGAAAATTCTTAATATTAAAACGAATTGACTCAATTTACGAATATTTATTCAGTCATTTTCACAAATCATTCAAATCGCCATTAGGGTTCGTAATAACAGACCTTTTGAGAAAAGAAAAAGAAATTTTCGTGCACTGCTATTTTGTCACACATGCTTGTATTTTATATTTCTTTTGCGTGAAGTTGCGTTCAAAGGATGTATCTGCAATTTTGTCTCTATATTTTATGTACAACATTCAGTGTGTTGCGCAAGGGGGTGGAACCTCCCCGTTGCGACTCATGCTAATATTACATGATTTTTAGGAGGGGGGTCTTGTCTGTGCTCCTCTCTCACTATAACGACTCGATCAATATTATACGCCTAATACGTTCTCCTCGCGCTATTTTCTTAACTACCACTGTGTGCTTACATAGGCTTAAATATGAAGTATATGAATTTCAATAACAATTTTGTATATAACAACAACAACAAGATGATTTTGCACCCAGAAAATGACTGTGTCTCTATTTTTGGTGACGAACTATATGCGAATGGGTGAAATGGGGGCGGGTGAATAGGACACATGGTGTTTTATGGAGGGATGAGTGAGCAAAAATTTTTTTTGTGATGAAAATTCTTGAATATTTTACATAACAAACCCACATTCATCGTCTCATCCACACTATTACAAAAAAAGAGAAGAGTAAAACTGAACAAATAGAGATAATCTGGAGCTACGTGACGTGTAATTTTTTTTTTTTCTAAAGATGAATGTCATTTTTTAGAATTAATGCTGACTCACATAGGTAGTTTATAAAATTATGTTGCAAAAAATTGAACTGAAAGTGCGACAGTTTAGGAAATATGCTGACATGATGTTTACCAAAAAAAAGGGCTTGTTGGTAAATTAAATATCTGTCAAATTATCACGAAATGTCAACGATTTGACAGTTGTTTACATTTTGACATCTGTCACAATTTGTAGTAAAATAATAAATTGTGTGTTATTAATGAAATATTGGAAATATATTTTCGTTAAAATCAATTTTGTATCTGTGTAAAGTTTGCATTCAGAAACATTTTCATGTTTGCATTAATAGATGCATAATTTGATAGACAGCTGCCAATCACTTTTGAACAAATAATCGTAATGTCAAAATGAATGTCATATTTCCGTCAAAATTTATCAAATATGATATTTAAAGCCAGCAATAAAATCATTATTGCAAAAACATAATAATTTCATTAATATTTAGTAAAAATTAAAACGTAGAAAATTATTCTGAGGCTGTTCAAAGTCGCACCTCTCTCTATTTTTTTCCTTTTCCCTAAATTCCAAACATTTTCGAACACATTACGATGCTCTCTAAAAAATTAACCATTAAACTATCTAAAAAGACCTATAAAAATTAAAAATAAATGCTAAACGACATTCTAACACGGTGTGAAATTTACATTATTTACACATGATTAGAATTTAAGGTACATTTTGTTTGGAAACGTAAAAGATTTTTCTTAGATTTTCTTTTCAACCACTTTCCATTGGGCGACATGGTTTTTCAGTGCATTTTTTTGAATTTTATTCTTGTCTAAAATCATTGTTAAATTCCCTTAGCAATAAATTATTAATTTAATCAACAGAGATCTATCAAAGAATTTTCTTCATCGCATTCCTTTTTTTTTTGTAAATTTGTATTCTTCGAGAGCTAAATAGCATTTTCGTTTGAATTTTCTTCACTGTTTCGTTTTCCATTTTGCTATTATGTAATGTATATAAATTTATATTTCCCTTTTTATCTTCCTCTCTTTGCCATTAATTCATTAGATTTTCCCCGTCGTACCCCCTCAACAAACGGCTCTCACAATAGATATTACATTACATTGTTTTTAAATTAATTAGCTACATTATTATCACCGTTAAAATTGACTTAAATTTCAAATGTGTTCATCGTGAATATCTGGAATAGAAGAAAATGCGTCAATTAATTTCATCTCTCTCTGACACAGATTTGGTTTCTTGTTCTTGGGGGGAAAACTCAAAAATTAAATTTTCCTCTTCGTACCAAAAAAAAACTTTAAAACAAGAATTTGCAAAATACAAAATTTGGATTATTTTTTTTTCTTTGGGGTAATATCGTGTGAAATTGGCGGTTAAGAAAAAAAATCAACGAAAAGCTCATATCTCCGAAACATAAAAGAAAATTGAGTAGTTATATTTAGAGTTTATATTTGGGTGGGAAAATTGGAAAAATCATATCAATTGTCCAAATGTGAGAATTACAATAAATTGAAATAATTTAATTTGTTCCCTGCGTAGGAGAAAACATCATTTCTGTGTCACTCTGTGTACTATATAGCTTTTTTCTTGTTCGCCCCTACACATTTTCCGCCCACTTACTCCCATATCCCCCTGCCTCAGGCTTTTATACCTCCCTCCTTTTGCTCTCTTGTCCACACCAGGAGATATTTATTGTTTTTTTTTTACGATAGTCCCCGTACAGAAGAGACTTCCGCGGGAAAACGGGTTACGAATCGCCGGGGCTGAAGCATTGTTCAGAAAACCATGGTACATAGCACCGAGGACCAACCATGAGGATGCGAATAAAAGGACCGTGAAAGCTTATTTAGCCATTGTAGGCCAACACTGCACGTGATGTATAGGATTTATCGATTTTCATCATCTCAACTGCATGTGGTGGATAAGAAACCAATTTCGCGTGTAGAAGCTAAAATATATGTGTGTGCTTTTGCAGCTGAGAAATAAATTTCGTTGGCTTCGTTTCAAAGTAATCTTTAACAAAAAGACAACAATTAAGCCTGATTAAAGTGATAAATTTACCAAATTAATGGTAAAAGATTCAAAAGAGCTTCCTTATGCTTTTCAGAGCTTTTCATGCTGAGTGTAGCTGCCATTCTTAGGCCAGAAATTACATAATTCGCATATTTTACTTTGAATTGACATCAAAATGCAAAACATGAGATATTAAGATTAAATTATTTTAATCTGTGAAGCATATGCAGAGAAGAGTACGCCTATAAAATATATGCACATGAAGCATATGTGGTAAAGCACAAATGCATTATATCCTTGTGATACGGTAATGTACAAGTATTCTATGTTATAAAACTTTCCTAAATTTTATTTGATTTAAAAATTGATATGTATTCGATGTTAATATTTTGAGTTAGGATAGTATAACACGGAGTTTAAGTTTTTTAAAGATACTTTTTCCGGTGATGAGAACATTTAAAACTAAACTTAATTCTCATTCATAGACCAGGTAGTTCCTATAACTTTTACTCATTTTTTTTTGTAATTACACAGAAAATCTTAACCTATTTTCTAAAATTCAATATTAATTCAACATGAAGACTAATTGAGTATTTTTTATTAGATCTCTCCTTTTTCAAATATAATAAAAATCCTGATTTGTATTATTATCTATTTTATTTTATTAGAAAAAAGATATTGGCTATGATTTCAAATTTTGGGGTTATGTTAATTTCTATGTTATAGCCAATTTCCCTCAATTAATAAATTCGATTAAAAATGGATTCTTATGATTTGTAAAATCCTAATTACCAAAGATATTAAAAAAAAAACAATTTTAAGACTCTAAAAGCGATGAAATAAATTTCTATGCTGTCCCAAAAAATAGAATTTTCCATGTTTTGCATCATAGTTCGTATGCAAATGTTTAAACATGGCCAAAACACATGCTTTGCGAAGCATTTTCATTCATGTCGCCATGATGATTTTCCATGATCAAATTATGGCTTTGCGATGAATTTCAATTAATTCCGCATAATTCTTTGCTAAATTAAGCATATTAATTTGTGCTTCCTTCCCCAAAGTGAAAATTCATTACGCATCTTTTAATAAGGTTTAAGGTGCAACCGGTTATCTCTAACATTCACGTCTAAAAGTTTAGCTTTTTGATGAGAGCAAAAGGGAGGAAGTTTGTGGAACCTTTTTCTGGGAGCATGCTTGGAGGTGATCCCCGCATACAAAATAATTGTGTACAAGTTCTCAAGCACCGCCTAATTTGCATCTTAATCGACAGATTCATTAGCATGGGGTTGGGGGTGTGTTTATATTAAGAAAAAAATAACGAAGAAGAAGTAAACCAAAAGGTAAAGTTGCCGGTTTAAGCTTTCGCTGCAGCCTTATGAGAGCACTAAATTGGTTTGGGAAAATGGGTCAACTTTTTTTTCTGGGGGACAGGGGTGGTGAGTTGGGGATGCTGCGTGATGTGACAGAAGAGTATTTAACGAAAAAATAAAGAGCCACCCCCTCTAAAATACATCATGCTGAGCAAATATTTTCCCTTTTGCACCATCCAAAAGCTATATATTTCATCATAAAGTTCCGTGGATGTCTCTGTGAGAGAGTTAATGTCGTTGGTTGATGCTAAATTTTGTGTTTTGTGCTATTTTTTGCCCCTTTTCTCTCCCTCTCACTTCCTCTGTATAAATATATGTATATGAAATAGAGGAGCCAATTCAATATTTTCCTCACAGTCCTTTCCGGTGTATATATGTATGTTATGTTGCTGTGCGCCAGTGAGTCCTTAAGCCACCCAATTGACTCTAAGGCATTTCTACTGAATAATAGATAAACATCTACATTATCTATAGGTCCCAAAGTGGTGCGAGGAGGAAACCCATAATCACCGCGTATTGTTCTTGGAAATCACCGAGTCACTCCTCATATTCGATTATCCTCAGTGTCAGTGGTGGTATTAGATGGGGAAGTTTATGGCTGCGAGAAACCCACAAGGTACTTAGTTCACCCACCATCACCTCCGTGCGTGTATAGGGAGCACATACCCACAGAAAGAAAGGAAAAAAATAGTACCCCAATCAACCCCCTAAATGCAGGGGTGGAAGTTGATTCACGAAGAAAATACTTCAGAGGAAAGAGGAGCATTTGGGGCGGGGGGGGGCGATGGGGTGGTATGTGGAGAAGAAAAATGCCTGGGGGCCATGTTACGACAGCTCTCGTCTTACAGATAACTCTCCGAGAAGTCCATGTCAGACTGGCTAGCACGTGAGGAGCGGGTTTGGGTGGAAAAACCACCGCCGATGGCACTATCAAAGTCCGAACTTGTCGTCGGATCGGGCTGGATGACAACCAGGGTGTCCTTACCTTGTGTTATTGCGGCCGTCGTGGGGACACTTCCTTGTGTGTCTGAATCCTGAGTTTGTCCCTTCGTGCTATCACGTTCACTTAGTCTCTGTCGGAGTATCCGGATTTTTTCCTCCTTCTGCTCCGTTTTCCATGCAAAGAGAAATTTTTTTTCCACATGTTAAAAATCCATTTAAATGTCTTTTTTTTCTCTCTCAATTAATGAACATTTCCCTTACTATCGCAAAGTATACGTATAAGTAGGTACTTTGTAACTTTATATGGGGTAGTACTTAAGAATTAAAGAACTTCTTGAATTTGTAACTTTTCAAAGTTCTAAATTCTTCTTAAGCCCTTTACAAACATTTTAAATAAAGAGCTTGAGAGAAAATTATAGAAAGTTCCTAAATGATATTTCAAACGAAAGAGATTTTAAAGCCATTGTATTGATTTAAATTACCATTAATTTGAAATATTCCGCCTATTTTAGAATTTATTAAAGTACAATCATATGATTTAACCCGGCGCCTCCACGGAGATTTATGACTTTTAATGCATAGCAGCTGAATCCCCTTTATTGAGATTATTTTTACATGATAATTCTCTAAGAAATTTATGCTAAATTCTTCAAGAAAAATATATATTTGTAGAAATATAAAGATTTAGGAAAATTTTCCTGTAAATTCATCAAATTTCAATATCCCCTTTAAATCGCACATCCACCGTATTCTCGAGAAACTTGATTCGCCTTTATTACTAAATCATCTAAAGTTTGAAAATTAATTCTGAAACTGCAAAAGCGTTCAAGAGATTTCCAAGTAAGAAGGGGCACGCGAGATGCTCTCAATCAATCCCATAACTCAATATATAAATTAAGTACCCTTTCTCTCTCTCTCTCGCGTAGAACTTCTAACAGAACACAGCTTAGCTCAAATCGTATCTTTGCGAAAACTTATAACTGGCATTAGGGGAGCAATAGCGTGATGGTTATACCTCACCTGAGCAATCAGCTTCTGTAGGTCATCGTTCTCTGACTGCAACTTCTGGTAGCGTTCCTCGTCCTCCTTGGAAATCCCCGCATCTGGATTGTATTTGGATTCTGCTTTATCCTTTGGATGTCGTATCACTTCGATTACCTGCAGAGAATAATGGAGAGAAAGCTTAATGCTACATAAAAGCTCCTCTTCTCAAGATTTCTCCTCATTTAAACGCTTGTACGGAATAATATAAATTGTTTATATGAGATTAGAGTATTTTGTATTTAGACTAAGGTTCGCTGAGAAAGTGCGAGGAATGCTATGCCGGAAGACAATTATTACGGATTCAGTAGCAGAGATTTATATAAATCATGCTCTCCCCTACGGGCTGTGTGTATATGCAACAATTGTCTTCTGCTTCTTTGCATAGTAGTATGGAAATGATGAGGTGGAATGCGGAGGTGGTGGTGCTAATGCAAACATGTATTCTTTGACACTGCATTTTCGAGTGCTGCTCACTTTCCAATGGGGGTGGTGGATGGTAGCATCTTTGGCAACAAGAGCACTCAACTGATATTTGATATTCGTAACAGACACCCCTCGTACCCAAAATCTCCATTTGAAATGTACATTATATGTATGTTTTTAGTGGGAGGAAAAAGCGGAAGCATTTTGGAGTGCATAGACTGCTATTTGTGAGTTGAGAGTGTGGTTTTGTGCAATCTGCTACTATCCCAAACCACACACACACTCTCACAAACATCCCCCCACTTGACCTCTATTGAACTTTATAATCTCCATGAGAATTTCCAATGAATCCCAAATGTTGGTCACAACAGTTGTTGGGGCTTTGGTGCAAAAAAAAAGCCAAACTTTGATGCTTTGCAGTGTTACAATAATTTCATTCATATGTTACATAAACTTTGAGGGAAAGTCAAAAGTAATTTACTGCACTGAATAACATTATTTCTTCGTACTAAATAAGTTTTCGATTGTGCAAACAGTTTCGAGAAAATTAATCATTGGAAGTGACATTGAAAACCCTTTTTGATTACATTGAAAAGGTTTGAAAGTAATTTCAATATGTCTTTTGCATACATTTAGGCGCATTTGTATAATGCAGTTTCGATCAATTAAATTTGTACTGTTCGAAAAAATACTTTAGTGATATAAAAAGCCATATTAATATATATTTTAAAATTAATCTATCATAAAAAGCAATAATTATAGTTTATCCCATCTTTTATTGCTATTGGCAACCAGATTGCATATATTTAGGCGCATTTGTATAATGTATTTTTAGATTATAAATTTACTATTTGAAAAAGAGGGGGATAAAACTATCACAAATATACATTTTAAAAATAATCTACTTAATCTATAAAAAATTATATTGGATTTTTTTTCTTGTCTTTAGAAGCTAGAAAAAACGCCGAAAAGTATACAATTGCGCTGTTTTTTTTAACAAGGTAAAGTATAACAACAATACAATGAAGCCTGCATAAATTCGTAGAGAAGGAGAAGAAAACTGAGAAATCTTGACAATATTATTCGATTTTGGTTTACAATTCACTTGGCATTTTCTTGATGATGTTGAAATATCCCCAAAAGGAGTTGTCACTAAACCACAAATCCTGAACAAATCTTCACAAAACTTTATATCTCAAACTATTATATATACTACATAGTATACATATAGTATATACCTAACAAATAGCAATAAAATAGCAATTTAAGTATCCCCCTGAAACTTAAGACTCTCTCTCTGGGTTTTGAAAGATTTAAGAGGGAGAGGGATTTGAATTTCCTTTTCGCCTATATATTCTCTGTGAAAACCCACCCAAAACTGCCCTCTCAAATATTCCATACATCACCCACAATTCCCATTCACATGGTGCGTCTTTCAATAGAACCAAGAAGATTTACTTTCAAGGAGCCGAAACATTTCTGTGGCCCCTACTCATTGTTTTCGAGAATGCAATACTCACAATCTCAATTGTGCGATGGCCAAACACTTTAATGCCAAAGTGGATTCTTAAGTGTTTCACCGCCCACATACCTCTTGCCTTTTGAGTATCATTCGCAAAATTGATATAGGTAGCAATTTAATGATAGATGGAAAGCAAGTTTATGGGGGAGAAGTCTTCCGGAAAACTTGAAGGCGAATATCAAATAGAGAGAAGGTAGGAAAAATCAGTGTGGCTGAAGAGAAACTTTCGTGGAGATTTGAAATGCAAGTTTGGTGCTTTCTTATGTAAATTAATAATTGAAATCCTCTCTCACAGAAATAACCTCGGAGGGAAGTTCTTTGCGAAGATATTTGAAAAATATATTAATCTTTTCAATTCCATTCGTGATTTATCCTTGAATTTTCTCGAACAGAAAATCAAATTGAAATTGAAAGTTTTAAATGATTTTTCTCCTTCTTATATGGAGGAGATGATAAAATTTGCAGATGTTACAAACTACTTCAAAATATTTTTGATATTGATTCTTACATATTTTCTTTAAATGTATTTTAAAAGTTTCCGTGTCTTCAAGTTTTAAATTCAATTCTTCTTTCATTTAAAAAAAATCAATTTTTAAAATATTTTTAGATAGAAAGATTCGAAATTTCCCTCTTCAAACAATTCCTCAAACTCTGAATGTAGTTTCTCGTTTTTCCACAATTTTCCTCTACGTACAATTCACCCTCAAGTACAATACAAATTTTATTTTATCAAAGCTAAATTTACATTGGGTACACAAAAGCAGAAAATTCACTGAAAACTTCACTTTAATTGTTCGTGTATAAATAAAAGGATCTAATATTGAATCACAAAAGCAATATTTGCACCAACCCTGAACTCCGTGGAAAGTCCTTTTGCGAAAGGAAAATGAATGGCAAAAATGCAACCGGAAGAGAATAAAGAAAAAAGTAGAGAAAAATGGTCGCGAATTTTCATCTCGAATAGGGGGTATTATGAGAAATAAATTCGTCTTATGCAAAGAGTGTGTTCACTTCTTTTTTATAACCCACACCTCCTACCTCCTCCCCCACAACCCATAATTTCTACAAGATTGCATCGTGAAAATGCACGGAAAATTGCGGCGAAGAAACTCCCACAATCTCTTGTATTATTCATATGGAAACTAATAACATTTTCATAGCTAAGGGGATTTTTTTTGTGCCTTGTGCATTGCGATATTTCTCATTGGAAATGCTCCCGGGGAAATTGTGCTACTTTTCCGCTCAGAGACGGATTTTATTTTCTTCTAATGTGTGCAATAAACGTTAAATTTTGTGAATGGTTGGAAAACACAGAGACGCAACGATGGTAAATAAATTTTAAAAAAAAACGAACAGAAACGGATATGCTGCGCGTCCCTTTTTCCCAGGGAAAAACGGATCTTGAATTACAAAATATATTGTATGTAGGTGGAAAGCAAAAGCAGGGGGGTGAAAAACACGCGAGACTTGGCAATTTAGTTCCATTTAGTTCTCCTAATGAAAATCCTTTTGGGGTGTTTGTTTTTAGCATCCTAAATAAATTTTAACCCGTCACATTGATGCGAAAGTTCGCAGACGATGCGATACTTTAGATGGGGTCAGCATGTAAGATAAATAGCATTTTGGGTGTGGGTGGGAGGTACTCACCTTTGGCACAAAAATTAGCAGCATACTGAGGAAGCAGCAGAAGATCACGGCAAGTGCCACGAATGCAAAGGAAGCATCTTGTTGCGAAGCAATGACCATAGCCACGGGTGCTGTGATGAGGCAGAGTACCACCACGTTATAGATACTCATCCCCACGTACCGGGAATCATTGATCTGCTTCACTTTTATGGACCGCGTCTCGTACGCCAGGAATAACCCGAAAACGAGGATGAGACCCTTGAAGCCGTAAATGACACCTTCAAAGCACAAAGGGGGGTTATGGGGGAGGAAGGCGGGGGCGGGATGATGTGGTTAATTGCGTGGTTGATACACTTGATGTGCTGGCAGGGATATGGCAGTAATTAAATCCAAACATCGCCTGACCTTTGACATTCCTCCTCTCACATTAACCACTTTGGGGAGGTTTTGGGGTGACTCCAGCGTGGGGTAGGTGAGCTGTTGGATCTAATAGTCAAGCGCGAGCTGCATTGAAAGTTTTCGTGAAGGACAGACATTCCGGGGATACGTGAGGTGCGTCCTGACTTCACAACTTTTAGAACTTTTTTTTTTAATAAATACTTTATGCTCGTTTTAATGAATTTTTTTGTATAATTTCATTACAAAATTCAATTGAAAAAATGTTTAAGAACTTTTAAGAGAAAAATAATATTTGTTTAAAAAATATATAATTCTAATGAGGAATGTAGCTAGAAGGAATGGCCAGAGGTTTGGAAATTCTAAAGGGACAAAATTCTAGAAAGAACAAAAAATAAGATTTTTTTTAATCAATATTTGGTTATTTAACAAGAATTTAAGCAAGATTTTAACTATTTTCTGTTTCAAAATTAGCTCGAAAATTGCTCTTGGAACTACAATACCTTTCAGAATTATTAATTAAGACTTTTTCATTCAAATAATTATTCTTTCTTTATAAGACAAAACTAAATATGTAATGAAAAATAAATAAGAAAATCTATCAGACTTAACTCATTATTGATGAATTTAAGGATAAGTTGTAATAAAAAAAAATAAAACTCATATTTTTAATTTTTTAACACAATTACTTTTCAAAAAAAAATTCTTTTAATAAACTACATTGAGAAAAGAAAAATATAGATTTTTCACTTTACTGCTGCACTTCCAACAAATTGCGCGCAATTTCACTTAAAATCCGGAACGTTCAACCTTCCTCTTGCAAGAGGGAGATGGGAGGACGTGTGGGGGGAGGAATGCCAAAATAAGACTACGAAGGATATTTTTCCCTTTGCCATGGAGATAATGTATAATTAATTAAATGCTTATATTTATACGTACCGAGCCAGATGGAATTATTCTCGCTTTCACAATGCTCGAGTTCCGGACGAATTTTCACATCGTCATTTGTGGAAATGGGATCCTCGAGTGGGAAGGTCTCAAGGCGCCTCTGTAGAGGATCATACAATTGCCATGTGAGCATAATTACGAGATCCACAGAGAGTAACCCAGACACCATCGTATAGAGCTTCCATGGTTCCACCTTCTTCTGCTTCGTCGAAAATGTGATGGGAGAAGAAGAGAAAAAGTTCCTATTAAAATGCAATTTCTTCATTCATGTGAGAATCATCCTACCCCCCAGTACGTATGGGCTGAAGTGGAAATTAATAATAAGTTTTATCGTTCGCTTTTCTCCCCCCGCATCCCTCCTATCCCCGCCGTACCATATATAGAATTGATATCCCATTCACTTCATGTTTCTTTAATGTTGCACCACTCCGGGGGAAAACCGATATCCTTCGGAGGAAGTAAAAAAAAATCACTTGTCCACCCACTGGGTTTGCGCCCCCCTCCCCAACCACCCATTGAGATCAATAATTGTAGGGTGATACCTTTGGGTCTGTTTTCGTCTTTGTGGTGAACCGATGGACACGCCAGACTTTGCTGAACATTGCTCCATAAGCCAGAGTGAATCCTGCCGCCAGGAGCCACGCTCTTGCTTGACAAACCTATCAGAAAGGAAGCGAAAGGGATGAGTGTGTGTGGGTGGGTGGGTGATGTGGATTAGTGGTGAGGGTTTGGCAATGTAATTAGTACCTGAGGATATACGTCCGGGCCGACGAAGCGCCCATCAATGCCCAGCAAGATCACAGACACCAGGCACGTTATGACGCCAAAAAGCATGATGGTGTTGCAAACCGGATGTGAGGACTGAATCACTCTGGAATTGATGGAAAATTCAACATTGATGATTAACTATGTGACTCTGTGGATATGGCTTTAAAGGGTATTGGGGCTACCAATTGGTGAATTTTTATGTGATGAATTTCCCAACATTATGAATTTTCTTTTGAAAATTTTAGAAAATCTTATAAGATATCGAAATCTTAAATTTCAGAAAAGCAAGAAAAGAACAATAAAATTTCTGGAATTTTTGATCTTTCAAGCCATATGTTTAATTTTCTCGCGAAAAAATTGAAGATTTTCTAGCTAGAAAAGAATTTTTAGAAGTCAGAAATTCTTTAAAAATTGGGCGAATTAGATAGAGTTTGCAGCTAGATCTATCTATCAACATGTGGATTTTCCACTACGCTGGAAAAATTCTCGCCTAGAAAATCTCACGTCTTTCCGAAGCTTTCGATCCTGCTTGTAATTCTCATCAGAGGGTACAGACAGAGGCACATTTCTTTAAAGTAAATTTTCTCTCTTTTTGTAAATTTTCTTTTAATAAAGTATCTCTCTCTGTAGCCACTGATGAAAGCTCTGAGCTGGCTCTAAGTGGGGCCAGAAGCTCCATAAAGATGTGAGAAATTCTGAATGAGAATTTTTCGCCACCACCCGACGAAAATCCAGAATGTTAATAAATTGGATAAATACGTCGGAAAAGTCAGGAAATTTTTCCAGCTAGAACCTTCTTAAATCTTTAACAATTTAATAGAAAACTCTCAAGGAAAAAACTCAGCATAACATGTATTAATTAGTTGAACGCCCCCTTCGTGTAGTAGGAACATCAAAGCTCTTTCGTCATCATCCCCTAGTGGGAACCATAAAATATTAAATCATTAAAGTCCTCGTGATACGTGAGTGAATAATCTCGCCTTAGCAAAGTCGCACTGGGAATCACACGGAGAGTGATGGAGATACTTTGATGGCATCAAAGTCTTGCAGATACAATTACTCACGGTTTAATGCCGCCCACACTACGGGCGCCGCACCAATGGGTTTTGCGACAAATTGAATGAGTCGATATATGCATTCCCAACCACTTTGTGTCTGTCATCATGATAATTTACCTTCGATGGCGGTTCCAGATGTTGAACACAATTAGTGCCAGCGCCACAAGGATGCCACAACTCGAGATGGTGCTCATGCACACGAACAATGGCAGGGACACAGTCCTCAGGACCCTTCGTACAATTGTTCTATCCTGAGGAACCTACAGGAAATGTTTGCAGTGCCATTATACATATGTTATGTATACAAAATATATATTATCAGAGAATGAAAGTAAAATTCGCATCGATCGGAAACTCTCGCAGTGTCATTTTAAAGTTTCAAAAGACCCTGAATTGGTTATTGATAAAAGTTTTGCAATTAAATTCCATTTTGCACTCGCAAATGAACGTGCACGTTCTGTCTATATGAAAAAAAAATTCGCCACTCCTGCTAAAGGCTGCGAAAAAAAAGACCGTGATGGCATAAAGGTCAAAAGGTGCGGGAGCTTTTTGTACGCCCGTACCATTGACATTAATTGGCAAGATAGCATTCCTAAATTACATTGCCGGCTCTTTTTTTTCTCCACTCCGGTGCCATCAACTGCAAACGTGCAGCGTGATTGACGAGAAAAACCACATCGCGTAAATGGTGGGAAAAAATTCATAAAGCCAAGCTCTAAAAAAATTGAAAAATGTTTTTTTAGCTGCTACCCTTATTTTTTGTGAGGATTTTTTTTTGAAATTTAATTTTATGCAAATTTTCACATGAAAGAAAGATTTAAATTTATCCTTTCTTTTGCAAAAAAAAAGCTCCCCTATGTATGAGGTAGCAATTCTGAGGTCTAAGAGGAGGTTAAATAAGTAAATTTATTCATTTTCCTCTCGAGAGCTTTTCTCACACCAACTTTGGTGGTTATAACTGCTCAGTGGAACATAAGCGCACATTATGCGATCCCAACAGAAGATATAGGGTATAAAGAAAAAAAGGCAGAAAGCTTCCTAATTATGTTCCTCTCCTCACAGTTCCACTTGAGCTCATAAATAACAAATTAATAGCCTGCAAAGTACCACAAGGCAGTGTGTCTTCTTACCTTTCCGCCGGCCCATTGTTCCATGTTTAGCCAGGTAAGATTATCGACTTGGGTGTCGTAATATCCCAATTTAACATACTGCCCATCAATCATTTGCTCCACTTGGGTCAGAGCAATACGATCACCCTGTGAGCTGAAAGCCACGCGGCCCTGTTAATGGAAAAAACAGCGCGCCTTTAGTCTTTATACGTGTGCAGGGGATGGGAAAGCTATGCGAATAAATATTGATAATAATATGCTTCTCATTCTCCATCTACATATAATCCCAAATCATTTGCAAGATATCCCAAAATGTTGTTTACACTGGGGGTGGGTTGTTGAAGATTAAATCGTAAAAGTAAACTGCTTTATGCTATCATTGAGAATGAAGAAAGTTTGGCAATTTTGGGCCATTCAAGAAAATAAGGGATGATCCAATCAATTTACCAACTTGGGAACTTTCCGAGACAATTTTGCATCATCTAAACTTGCAAAAAAAAAGGAAGATAAACAAAGTCTGGAATATCTTGTGATGTTGAAAAAAAAGCTCCTCAGAAAGTATATTGAAATGACATCCATATTTGTTCAATTTGCCACGAGAAAATGAATAAATTGCCCTAATGTGAGAATAAATTCAAGCAAAATCGAATCAATATTGCTGGAGGAAAAAAACCCATAAATGGAGGATATTCCGTACGTATATCCTTAAAACTTTTACATATCGAAATCGCTTTTTAGGGCGCGGATTTAACGATACGGACTCAATTTTGTTTTAAATTCCCTTTCGGACAAGCTTTTGGGGATTTTCCTTTGAAATAAAATACATAATATACATAGCAATAAAGTTTGTTTAAAAAAAAAGCTCACCGAGACACCGAGGAATTGCGTAGAATTCATAGCAGCATAAATTTCATCAGCAATATCCTTATCGGTGTAGGTGAAGTCCTTGAGGGATTTCTTGCGCCATTTGAGCCTCTCCATTGTCTTGTTGAACGCCAGGGCGACACTCCATACGGCATCGTACGCCAGTGGAGCCTCCTGGTACCCCTCGGGATACCTCTTGTGGCTGATGTCGTAGCCCTCGGCGATGAGTGCCTCATTGAGTCGTTTCCTGCCACAACAAAACAATCATTTATTCCACCCCCATCAACCCCATGGGCAAACACACACATTCAATGCTTTTACACGCTCCCCTGAGCGCGCGATTTTGCACAATAATCCTCGTTATTGTGCCCAAAGAATAATTTCTATCCACCTGGGGTGGAAAGTTTTTTATTTTTTGCAATCAAGGGGACCTTTTCCCCCAAAAAAAACTCCCTCACATTCAACTATACAAAACATACGGCCATCATACTTTCACTTAATAAGAATTGTGCCATTGTGCTGGAAAGCCTCAGAAAGTTCGGGGAGGTTTTTTTCCTTTATTTTTCACAGGAAAAATAACCTCCATCCTCGTTGAAAGCTTTTCCATACAAAAATCATTCAGGGAGTCCACCATTTGTATGGAACTCATAGCTCAGCGGAAAATAAAAGCTTTAAAAGTTTCCAGGAAATATTTTTCTCACAAGAACAAAACACATTGGCCTCAATATCATATTGTTTACAGAGATTGTTCAGCAAATATACTGCTCAATCGCTTGAAAAAGAATGATATGAACAAACACGATGAATATGAGAGGAGGTTCTGTACAAATAAGCGATATAAATCTACATTGTTTGAGATGCTTCAATTTTGAATTAAACTTAAATTGATCTTCTCTGAATAAATATCTAGTCGAAAAGCAAAAGGACTCAAAGTTATTTGAAAGTTTAATTTAAATTACTTTCTTCAGAGCTTTTAAAAGCTTTCAGTCCGAATTTTCTTTGAAAAAAAAAACATAATTTGTTTTATAATAAAATAGAAGAGAAGAGAAAACTTCAATGGAAATGAATCTTAATTAAAGCACGTTCTTGAAAGTTTCAGTTATAATAAAAGCTAGCGTGGAAAGCTTTCTACCACGTATTCACTCATATTTTCTCAAACAAAATCTTATGAATTTCTCTAATAAAAAGGTTTTCTACATTGAAGAAGGCTAGAAAAAAGAAAATTGGAAAATAAAAATTCCGGAGCTGTCAAAAGCTTCAAAAAATTGAAACAGATATTTTAATCATTTCATCGACTAAATAATTGTCTTGAAAACTCTTTTAAATGGCCGTTTCCTGCAACAATCTTCCAAATACAATTTTCACGGCAATTCAAAAAAAATCTATAAAACTTTTTCAAATACTTAATCTATTTCTTGTCGAACTTTTCATAGAGTTTCCGCGATATTTCTTCACTTTTTCTATCTATCCCTCGTCAAGAAATCAATAAAATGTCTTTCAAAAATTGTAGCGCAATCTCTTTTTCTTTTGATAGTTTCAAAAAGAAATTCAATTTCATATCTTTTTACAAATTTTCAGGAAGGGAGAGTGGAATTGTTCACTTTTCAAATGCTTTTCGGACGTTAAAATTCCAAACCATACGGAAGGGAGGGATTGTGTGAAAAGTTTCTCACTTTGAGCTTTACAGAGATGCGTTTGTGAAGGCCGTCTACGGCGGAAAAGCTTTCGGCTAAAAGAGGTGAAAAGTTGATGGTTCTTTGAAAGTAGACTGACGCGCACGAAGAGACGTGAAGTTTTAGACAGTTTTGCATTCGTTTTTTGTGTGGTTTTGGTAGTTGAGGGAGGGATTTGTGAGTGAAATAGTAAAGTGATATACACATGTATATTATACATGACTGAGGTTTCTGCTAGAAAGTTTCTTTTTAAACAAACTTTTCGGGGTAAAAAAAAGTTAAATTCGAAACCATTTTCACCTCACAGAAACGCTCAAAAGCATTCAAGGGGATTTTTGTAGGTACAGAAAGAGAGAGAAAAAAACGGAAAAATTTATAAAGACTCACCGGAAGTCCTCAGATGTCATTCCTGAAATTGTTTTCCTGTTATTTTGATTCCACATTAGAGCCTCGGTGGTGAGATGTCCCTCAGCGGCGAGTTTCATTTGCTCCTTTGTGCAAGAAATATTTTCATTCTCCAAATTACCTTCGTACCAATTGTCCTCATACCACCCTGCAATGAAAAGAAACATCCCACGAATGGTGATGTAATAAATACCTCTGATAGGAATCTTCATTCATTTGACAATGTTATGAATATGAATAATAATATCGTGATAAAAACACTTCCACACATTTCCTCCGAGCTAGACCAACTCCTTTCGCATTCCTTTAGATGCTTTTACAGCTTAAATTGAGTCATATAGAAGGAGTTTTGGGAACTTTAGCATTTGGATAAATGTTGTTCTCCTCTTAATTTCCTAGAATTAAATTAATTTTCTGTAGCAATTCATTTTCCTCATCAAGAATGTCTCTCTCTCTCTCTCTTTCGAGGAAACTTTCTCACAGATGAGAATATCAATCAGAGAACTTTTGCATGCTAAACGACACGCTTTCTGCAGACTCTACGTTACTATGCGAAGAATGTCAATTTAATATACTCTGAATTATTGTTGAGACACTCTCAATTGATTGACAAAGAATTAGACTATCTGTCTTGGAATGTCTGTGACGAATTGAAGATGCAAATATACAAGACATGACGACGAATCTTCCAAGAAAAATTGCTCTGGTTTTGGGAGAGTTTGTAAAAATAGAGACGATTCTGTTAAAAATCTTTTCTTACAATTCGTCAGATATTTAGTTAGTTCACTTCATTAATCGTGTTTTTAAAGGAAAATTACTCTGGCTTCTCTTCAGTGTCAAATAAAGGAAAATTACTTCTTCAGAACTCTTTAAAAATCCTACAAAAACATTTAATTTAATAAGAAAAGATTTTAGACAGAATCGATCCCAATATTTATTTTTGCTTCTAAACGTGCTCCAAGTTAATCTTTGAGTTATAAAATATTTTAAAATAATTAATTTAATGACTTGAATTTAATATTTTCATTTTCGATTTTAATTCTTTTAGGCCTGAATTTAGTTCTATTTTGTTTATATTTAGTAATTTTTACGCAATTGCTCCTTAAACTGAATTATTTTAGTACTAAAAACCAAATAACATTTTTTCAGCTTGAATGTTCCTCAATCTGAGCCTTTTAAGACAAAAAGAACAATGAAGTGTTTATCTGTCGATTTTTTATTTATTTATTTTTTTTTTTTGAGAATTATCCGAATACTTTCATTCAAACAAACCCTTTGACAAAAATGATTTTATTATTTTAAAAAATTTAAAATACTTCATTTTTTTTAATTATCTACAAACATTATTAATTAATCCCAACAGAATAGTATTTTTACAAAAAAAAAATCAGCTAATATAATCTCCTTTGACACTTGAGAATGAAAAGCTCATCGTGAATTGCAATTCAATTTAATTATCACATTTATATTGGGCAGTGTAGCTACATAATTTTTCAGCATGAGAAAATAATCGGATCATGAATTTGCTAAATCAATCAAATGAAAATTTATACCTCCGTGAAAATTGCCAATATTCCAAAATTGCTGATTAATATCCCGCTGAGGGGCTTTTAATTAAAAATCCTCATTTCTCGCACACAATTTGGTGGATGAAAAAGTTTTTTCATCATCATCTACTCAATTTGCTTTCTGTGATTTGCCCACGAGCCCTACGGGGGAAAGTCTTTTAGAGGGAGCGGTAGGGGAATTTCTCCTGGTAATGGAGAAACTTTTGAGAGGAGGAAAATCAATTGGGGGAATTTAAGAAACAAAACAGATGTTGCCTTTTCTAAATTTGGGACACATTCAGTCAATTGAATAAATTATTCCATTTTGAGTTTTATTTGAAGAACCCCCAATCGATCCCAATACTGGGATCCATTGGAATCTATGGGATGTAACATAAATACATCGCAGTTTGAATTTAAAATATATGTAATTGAGGTTCATTAGCATTGAATAAATATTCAAATTGGTGATAATTTTACTAGTTTTCAGTGGGAAATTCGTTGGAAATTGCAGTTCTTTTTTTGCGAGTAAAATAAACACGCCGAAACCACCCCCTTTGGGTATCCCACTTAAGCCCCAGGAGTTTTTGCAAAATTGCTTCTCTCTATCAGTGACCCCTAGGGCTTGGGTATAAATTCAATTTCACCAAATTTATTCCTCTCCTCTATCGGAATGTATGCAGAAATGCAAGCAAAATGCACTCACACAAGCTTTTTCCCTGAACGATGAAAGCTCTAGTGGTGGAAGGTTTGTACTCACCAATGAAAAACCATACATAAGCTCGTCCATAAAGCTGCTGTTTGTACATTTCGCATAGCACACGCCTGGCTGCTACGACATAGAAGAGCCCCACGATTATCCTCGCGTCCTGGCGCCGGAGGTTCCGCACGGCGTCCGTGGGGTCTGAGAGAAATGATTGTCTCGTTACAATTTCGATGCCCGCTTCCTTGCATCGATTCTCCAAGTCCTCAACAGTCTGTTCAAAAAATAAAACACATAAATTCTTGTTTTAGTTCTCAAACTAAAAAATAAACCAATTTTTGGCACCATGAACAGCGTGTTGGCTTCACAACTTTTAAATCTTCAGTTCGTATCTAGCTTTGGAAACTTTCTTTCTCTTTTGATTAACGATCAATTTGTTTTAAAAGAATTCCTTTTTATCTCCTACATGAAAAACTTACCGAAATAAAGACTTCCTCTGCTTGCTGCAGAATTGCAATTTTGGACCATCCAAACTTCTCCATGAGTTTAATTCTCGTGGGATTGTGCACCGTGGCCGAGGGATGCGTCCGGAAGAGTGTGGGGAATCTACTGCGATCCGATAGAGCAGGACTCGATGCCCCATAGCACAGCTTGCGTGAGGCGGGGATGAGGGAAAATATATAAAGTTGGTTAGCTATGAAGAATGGTCGTGGTGGATTCCTTGTGAGATGAGTAGATGGGTTTTTGTGGGTAATTAGGGTGAGGTAGTAATTGCACAAAGAGGCACTCTAATAAATTAAATTTTCCCTTGATCTTGACTCTCTCTCCGCACCCACTCCCACAACGGCTCTGACTTGTGGCTCCGGGACAAATTCAATTAATCCGCCAAGGTGATGATGAAGGGGAAAGCCCATGGAGAAAGTTTCCTTGTGCGAGACTATCTGATTAAATAACTTTTGGGATAGGGCAGTAGGGATTATTTCTTTTTGGAAGAAAATTGAAGGGTAAACCCTCTCGGGGGATGCGAGCACCACAAAATGGTCAATAAAAGCTCGATGAAGGGGTTAACGAGATATAATCGCTTTGGGAACAATGCCCAAAGCTTTCGATTTCGAATTACCACATCACCCCTTTGACCCCCCAAATGAAATAATTTTTCCAAACACATCTGTGCGAAGTTCCCCAAAAAAAGTCCCTCGCCCCATGTTTCAAAAAATCAACGACCAAATACTTCATTTCCCTTATAAATTTTCCCTCAAAAGAGCTTTTATTGCTTCATGAGAAATTTATCTCATCTTATTTTGTGATTTGTGTACTTTGGTGGAAAGCTCCTTCTTCAAAGGTCAGTGAAATATTTGCCTTTCAACCGAGGGTTCTTCCTCCAACCCCTTTCTTCGGTTGATGGTGGTGAAGAAAATTGAAATGTTGCCCAAAAAGTCTCACCAAAAAGCTCGCGGAATCTGGGCGGGTACGCAAACCCGCCCCCCTTTCACCAAGGAAAACTTTTCCTTTTCATTTGCAAAATTATCCTTCCACTCTCAGTCAGCTCCAAGGTATTTTGCATCCTATCAAAGCACTATTATATTGATTTCTCGCCAAGTATCTCACACAGGGGGTAAGTAAAACGCCAAATTATCTTGGTGTGGTTTTTTGGTGTCAGAATGGGATGAAATTTAAGGGGGGTTTTTTGGCATGGCAATGAGTGGGAGAACACGGGAGGTGCCTGTGAAGATGGATTGTCATGTGGGTGAGAAAACGATGAGAGGCTTTTCTTATTCCGACCAAAAAAAAGAGGGAAAGGCAGTGTGGGATGAAATTCAGGGTAACACACAAACCGTAATATGAAGAAATTGTGTCGTGTGTGAGGGGAGAAAAAACTTTTACACAGAGACGAAAAAAAGGGATGCAGAGCTTTGGGGGTGGGGGTGAAAAATGTCTTGGGAAAAGAGGAATTTGTTGATGTACAAATTACATGTTGTATCATTATTATTTAAATATTTAGGAAAAGAACTCAGAGCTAAAGTGGATAATTTAGGAGGGAATGGAATGGTATGTGGGAAGTGGTCTCAAATGGGAGCTTTGTTGTACATATTCTTTGCAAACAACTTTCAACCAGCACAACAAATACACAGGGTTCCACGGAGAATTTGTAGTACAAGATTTAATAATAAAAAAAGCAAAACGAGTACCTCTTAAAGAGTTTTATTAGAACTTTAAGATATAAATTTAATTCGATAATGATATTTTACAGGGTGGTAGCCAGAAATCTATTAAAGGGACGTGTTTAAATAAAATCTTTCTTATTATTTTTCTTTAATATAAAGAACCATTATAACGTTTGATGTTTCATTTTTATGTTTTAACGATTAATTTGTAATGATTAAGATCGTTATTTTAACGTTTTATGCTTTCTTTCTAACATTTTACGTTACTTTTCTAACGTTTGACATCCCTTTTCTAACGTTTGACTTTTTTTTTAAGTTTAAATATTTTTTAACTCTTTTTTGAAGTTTTTCTTCTGGAAATAATTAATTTCTTTTGACTTCTAAAGATTAAAAAAACATAAACTTTGTGTAAACTTTTAGAAAGTGTTTAGGCTCTCAAAAATCCTCCCTAAGACGCCTCTAATATTTCAGATAATTGGTGTACTAACCTGATCTGATTAAGGAGTGAAAATTTCCGTAATTTAGAAATGAATAAAATAAATTTCTGTCTTGCAGAAAAAGAATATTTTGAGAGCTTATAATTTAATCCTCTCCAATAGTTTCATCAATACAAATTTTGTGTTTACCCCTATGAAAGCTCCACAACATAGGAGATAAATGCTTGTAGGTTTCTGTGGATACCTTCTAAGCGTACACAACATAGTGTATTATATGTATTAATCTTTCAGATGGAGCCAAAAGGGAGTGAAAAAGAGCGAAAAATAAGATCATAACACGAAAGTGAATTGCATTTCATATCCATTGAGTTCCTGGAACACTTTACACATACCTCCCCTAACAAAAGTTTTCATGCTATTCTTTAGTTAACTTCCCATGGGGTGGTTGTGAGGCAAAGAGAAAAACCCTTGTGAAATCCCCTTCCTCATGATATGGGTTGTGTTAGTTTGGGATGGAAGAATGGTTGAGGAATGTTTTTAGGGGGGAGGGTGGGAGAGAATGGGTGAAAGAATTTAGAGTGACCCAACTCACCACAATGAGGTTCCACATCTTTGCTGCCTCAGCCACTGTTGTGCACACTGTACTGCATCCAGCAAGCAGCATCAACTTCTGTGGTTTGTTGTACAGGAGGTTGTACATGACACTCGCCCCAAGTCCAGGCTCGCACTGCAAAAAAGGGAAAAGAAATGGGATGAGAGGGTGGATAGCACACAGCATTCTCATGGTGCACTGCATAAAATAACACACATAGAACATTTTCCTTCAATGTTTTCCTCTTGCACATGTACACACAACCATTTCATCCACACTTTGTCGATGCCCAAATGGGTCTTGGAGTTTGAAAGGGGAGGAGGGGGTTGTGGTGGCAAACGATGACGAGGATGCCAACGAGAAAGATGCTAATGTTGGAGCTGAAAACGATGTGATTGCTCCCAAAAGTGCACACAAGAGATAGGGATTAAGCTTTCCCTTTGAGCATCATGCGCTACATACATATACTATGTGCTATGTACATAACTCTCAGCATGGTAGTCATGAATGGAAATCCCACTGCTTGATGATTGTGTGCTCCCCCGAAATTCATAAATGGATTGGACTCCACAGCGATAAATCCCATTCATTCCCCGACTAAAATATTCATTATATCAGGGGGTGATATTTCTCAATGTGAAACATGGAAAAGGATGCTCTCTCTGTCATGCTTCAGCATCCAAAGGTCATCTCCCATGGCGATTCCACCCCAGCCTTATCTATATACCTATAATTCCGAAATTCTATATCACGCAAAATCCCTCGTTGAAAAGGGGATGATTTTTTCTACCTCAAATATTTTACAGCTATATACTTCCGCTTCCGTTTTCAAGAGAGAGAGAAAAAAAACATAATCCTTGCCAAGTTATCGAAAGTTGTGCCAAAGTGACGAACTGTTTACGGAAACTGCTTGTTTTTTTCATCTAAAACATCAACTTTGTACACAACTCTAAGCGTACATAAGAGAAAATTATCCAAAATCATCCCAATAATCCTATGGAAACATCCTTCAATAACTTAGCTACTGATCCACATTGAGATAGCTTATTGCTCTGTTTTAATTAAACATTGGAATTAGTAAGTAATATATGTTGTCGTTGATGAGATTTCGTCAAAATTATCACAATGTGGGCATTGAGAGGTAATTTACACCTGAGTAATTCACCTGCACCCACATTGCGGCATATCTACGTGTCCAATTGAAAATGTAAAATTGCATAGGAAAGTCCTAGTATAATTGCTGATTCCTGTCCCCATTAAATCTACCCCTAGTCAGCTCTTGATTCCTGGATTTGAGCATTGCGGTAGTGTTGCATTCAATTTGTCGCATGAATGAGCATCATTTTGAAGGAGGGATCTATCTCATTGGACAATTGACTATTTAGTCACTGGGTGTGAAATGCAGAAACGTGACATGAATCTAATTTTCATCACGACAAAGCTCCTCTGGAAAATCCAACACACACAACGTGGATGGAACTTTCGATTTTTTTTACTTTACTGTACAACAGTACGCTGTGTGTGAATTAGCCTCCAAAATCAAACAGGAGGTCGCAACCTCGAGTGGAGGCCATATGCGCGAACCTTCAACCCTTAAGGACTCCACCATTCATGAGTAAACACACGAGTGGAGGCAAAAAAGTTGCGTGACAAAGAGTCGTGTGCAGAAATTCTCTTCGATTGCGGTGGCTTTTATTGCAAGTGGACTTTGGAGGTATTTAAATAACGATGATGAATTGAGCTTTCACTGCTATTTACACATTTTCCACAAACATATATTTCACCTCTGTGTCAAGGTTGGATGAGGTTGGATTTCTCAGTGTAATTGTCTAACAATCTGTTACCCAAGGGTGGCTGGATTGTCTAACCAATATCCTTCTCTTACACACAAAAAAATTTTAGCAGTATTTTCCAAAAAAACGCTGTTTTGTTTTTAAAATGTGTAAAAATTTTGATTCAATCACGAAAATTCGCGATTATTGTAAAGTATATTATGAAAAGCTTTTGATTCAAAAATAAAAACGATTGAAACAAAAGCTAAGCAATTTAAAAACTACTATGCCCAAATTATTGATTCACATAGTAATATTTACTACGTCAAATATTGAAAGTATAATTTTAGGTTCAGATTCAATTTCTTTCATATTTAAATAGTAATCTACTATGTAAAATATTTAAAAGTATAATTCTTCGTAGGTAGATTCAAAATTTTTATTTTTGATCCTAATAAAAATATTAAATGTTAATTTTTTCCATATTGAAATCACTTTTTCTCATACGCAATATTAATTTGAGACAACTTGAGGAAATGCTAAAAGAAAATAGTTTATGGACTGGAAAATAAAAGTGTACAGTGAAAGGATATCTCCATTGGAAATTAAAAAGAATTACAATCTGAACGATTTAAAAAAAAGGTAAAATTTTTTAGAGATATTTTGTATAGCTCAACTTCTACAATGAAATTTACTTTCCAGAAAAATTGGCCTGAACTCAACAAGGATGACGGCGTCGAAAAACGACTTTGAAAAAAATATACGGAATAACGTGGATGGTATGTAATATTATTGATATTTTTTCATTTGATCCACCATTTAATTATAATATAAAATTCATATTTTTCAGGAAAAATCCAGTCATATCTCCCAAATCATCAAAATGGAAAACCCGAAGGAAGGAGATCCAGAGGACGACAAGTTCAGGCAGCAAGAAAATTAATCAGGATGTGCTAAAATATTAAATTACGTATGTATAAAAAACATGTAATCAAATATAAGAAGGTGAAAATAAAAAAAATGAAATCAAATTGAAAAGCAATGTGTTTTAATTCTGAATATTTTAATATCTAAACCAATAAGAAATGATATCAATACGTACAAACAATGAATTTAAAATTGATGCATAGTAAAATCTAATGTGTCTTTGATTGATTTGACCTGTGCATAGTACAAACTACATTATGCATTATTGGCGCGTTTTCAAAAGATATCATAGTAGATTCTAAAATGCAATAGCTTTTGAAGCTACAATATGCATTATAGGCGCGTATTCAAAAGCTAACGTAGTAGAATCTAATGGAATTTTATATGGGAACAGTATTTATTACTACGCGCATTTTTTTGTGTGTAATATTAATTTATAATTGAAATTCTAAGAAATTTCTAATCTAGTTTCATTCAAGGATATGTGCCTATAAATAAGGAAACTCTTCTGTGGAATTAAAATAGAATTTATCCATTTATTGAAGCGTCTGATTATACAATAAGAAATATTCTTTACTCTTGAAGAAATTCAGGGGCGGAGACAGAAATTGATTTAATGTGGTGGTTTTTCATGGCATTCGAATTAACAGATTTTGACAATTCATGAAATTCTAACGAGTTACGTTTCATTTCTAACTTTGATATGCTTTAGCCCTGCTCATTTCTTTTTTTTTTTAATTCTGACTTATTAATTGTAACGTTACAAACTTTTCTTTTCTAGCATTTGACGTTTATCCTAATGCTTGACATTCTTTTTCTAACGTTTAACGATTCTTTTCTAACTTTTGGTATTTCTAACGTTCGGTATTTTTGTAAAAATTTTTGAAAATACCCAGAAATTAATTTCTTTTAACATCTTTACAAAAAAAAAATAACCTGTCTGATTCTTTACAGTATTTAAACGCCCTAACATACTCCCTAAATACGCCACTGGTAAAAGCTTTCTTGTTATGAGTAGAACTTTATCTTTTTAAGAAAGAAATTGATTAAATACCTTTTAAAATACCCAAGAATATTTATTTAAAATAAACCGCATCAATGTGCATTTTTCGAACAGACTGTTGGTGATAGTTTGTGGAATTTCATGAGGGGGACATTTCACATATTGTTCTGTATACCAACATAAACACACTCTGCATTAGCGTTCAATATCCTCCCGCCACCCCAAAGCTACATTAACCTTCCCCCACACTCAAATGGAAGTTCACAAATCCACTAAAGTCACCCACCCTCCGGTGGGGAGGGAGAGGGATGAGGAAGAATCTGCAAATTTGATGTTAGCAAAGTGTGCAAATATGTAAGGAGTAAACTGAGAGAATCCACCGCACTTCATGTTTATCACAAACAGTTGACATACTTTTCCCATATCGACCAAAAGAATTAATGCACAAAGATAAAAAGCACAAAATCACGAAGGGCAAGGACGACAAAAGCCCCGTGTGGTGGCATACACAAATGTATGTACATAACAAAAAGCTCAGTGAGAATAAAAGCTCCTGCATATCACACGAGATGCTCTACACGAGAAAGAATGCACGTAAAAAGGCATTGTGTGGATAAATCTATTCGTAAAAGTGCTATATATTTTTTGTTGTGGTTGCTTCCTCTACTATGGCACGTAATAAATCATGGTTCATGCTTTTCTTTTTTTTCCATCCCCCAACCAACCCTCAGGAGACCACAGAGCATGGAATTTTTATATAGGAATCCCAAGAAAAACGTAGAGAAGGTTGATTTTATTGCTGATATTGCCAACAATAACTCCCACTTTATAAATCTAATTATGTTTTGGGTTTCTTTGCACATAAAACTTTTGGTCGCAATTTGCGGTTAATTGGTGTGCGACATTGGAAATTTATCCTCAAAGCAGGAGCGCGGTATTTAATTAAATTCTTTGACGATGGCAAAGTTCAGGGGCTCACGAGAATTGCAGCAATACGAGAGAATTGAATTTTACCCATTTAGCTACGTCAGTGTGGAATTCTATTTAATTTTGTTGTTGTACCATTTTTGAAATACTATATATCGTACAATTAAATTATGTATAGCACGTTTGTAACAAAAGTATTTTTCCGAGGAAAGTTGGTAAACAAGGTAAATTAAATATTTTTCATGGAAAGAAAAATATACTCGGTTAAAAGTGGCTTAGTTTGTAAACAACACGATGCGAGGAGGTTTTTTTTTCAAATTAAACTGTATTTTATATTACAAAAAAAAACATTTTTAAACTGAAATAATTTTCAATAGACTCTTAAATTGATGAAAGATTGTTTTGAAAACTTTATGAGTTGCAAATTTATTTCAATTTTATGGAATGGAAAATAGAAATTTATTTATTTATATATCTGTTATAAAACAAAAACTAACAATCATCCCCTTCCCAGTTTATTTTAAAAAATATATCAATAAAAATGTTTATTTTTAGTGAGAATTTGAATGAAAAATGTTTTCAGCAAAATTTCACGTTATGATTTATTAAAAACATAATGGATTGATTTTTAAATCCGATATTATTTTAAGAGGACGAGTGGATACATTTATAAAATTTCACAGCTAAAAAGTCAATCATAACGCGTCCAGTTATAAGAGTTGGTATACCACAACGCGGGTGGGTCAGTCAATGCGTTGTAATTTAATTTGTGAGTATTAGTAGGCAAATTTGATTTTTTTTCTGAAATTCATCAATTTGAAAGATAAAAATGCTCATATCTTAGGTTCTATTAGACCTACAGAAATTTCGTGACTAGTTTTGGAAAGGTCTTGAAATAAGCTATCATTTGATATATATCTCAATTATTTTCAAGGTCACCTCTAGAACACGAAATGGCGGATTTTTGTTTTACCAAAACAGTTTTTGGCATTTTTTGACCTCAAGGAATGGTTCTAGAGATTTTTGATGTTCTAGAAAGTTGTAGAGTTTTGCAAAACCTTTAATTTGATACCAAGTTGAACAAAATCGGACAAGTCGTTCAAGAGATATGGTTCTTAGAACTTTTCAAATTCAAGAATTTTTCAAATGGCGATATCTTCTAAACGGCGACATAGATTTTCTTCATTTTCGGACTGGAGCAAGATTATTAGTCCTGCTATAACATATCAAAAACTCAAAGAAATCTATAATCGGGATTCGGAGATATTGCCCCTTAAAGTTAGGCAATTTTTGTTTTTGTTTTTAGCGCTTCTTACGGATGTTTTTGGAACTTGGAATGTTCTAGAGAGTTATAGGGCTTCTTGAAACCTTTCATTTGAGCCTGAGTTGGTCAAAATCGGTCAAGCCGTTCTCGAGTTATATCGAAAAAACACTTTTTGCTTTAGGCCGCCATATTTGCTAAACGGCTTGACCGATTTTGAGGTATGAATTGTTGATGAAAACGTCTCACTGAGCTCTACAACATACTAAAATTTCAGACCTCTAGCTATAAAGGAAGTGGTTGACAGTGTTCCAAAATGGCGGACGGCGGCCATCTTGGATTTTGAAAATGCAAAAATATGAAAATTTACACCCACATTTCTATAGAAAACTTTAAACCGGAAGTCTCTATCTATTACCGTTCGCGAGCTATAAGGCAAAATGGGGACCAACGGCAGGCCGGCCGGCCGGATCAAAAATTTTCCACCACCACTTTCGTAATGTGGGATGTCTAAAACGTGCTCATACCAAGTTTGAGCCCGATCTGAGGTGGTCGGTTTTTCCGACGATTACAATACTTGGTATGCCACGATTGTGGTATACCAACTAATAATATTCAGAGAACTATTTTTAAAATATTTTCCACGACATGAAACTCCCATTATTCATGTTTTAGTGAATTCAAAAGTTATTCTGGGAAGCTTTCGTAGAATCATTAAATTATTTTACTCTACAAAATGGAAAATTCATCAAATTATTTGCATTCACCGCAGTCTTAGGATTGTCATCAAGCTTAAACCATAAAGGAAAATAACCCTAAGTAATAAAAATAAACTGAATCACTGATTTTTACCAAAAATGTTTAGAAGCTATTCCCCTTTGGAGACAACCCCCAAAAATCGATTTAATCCCTAAAAATTCTCAAGTATGACTAACTTTTCAACCCTCTTCATAGCTCTTTTTTTTGCTCCGTGCAATTTTTCGACAACCCGAGGATGCGATGACAAGTTTAGCTCAATAAATCTTCCCTTTTCTGAGTGGATAAAAAATCCATTCACATCTCTCGTGGGAGGTTCATGTTATCCACTCCCGCCCCCCACAAAGCCATATACAGAACATAATCCAGCACTCACCTCACTGTCATTGCTGTGGAGTGTGAGCTTGAATCCTGGTAGGAGATCTGTTTGATTGTTGACGTCATCCAAGGCCAATTTGGCAGCTGGCATGCAGGCCTGCCCACCCTGCCAGCCACCCTTTCCGGCTATCGGAAAGATTCCGCCAATGTGCAGTTGGGTGGCATTGTTCGTTCGTAGCAGAAAAATCGTCCAGATGAGTACTATACCCAATATCATAGCCTATGGGCAGAGAGAGAGAAACAAAAAACGAATGGCAGAGGAGATGATGAACAGTCCACACTTCCTGGACATTGTTCCACATCATCCCTCTCTCTCTCCCACTACTACCCCATTGAATGTATCGATGGGGATGATAATCGGCAATCCATCCGGTGTGTGGGTGCGGCATTCAGAAAGACACTTTCACGCTCTGGATGCGCCTAATTGATTGGGTGAACAGGGATGGGGGCTTTCTAAATAGGAAAGGAAGGATGTGCCTCAATGATTCTCAGTTGGGAGGTGGAGATGGATTTCCCGATGAAAGGAATGATAAGCCTTTAGGGGTGCTCCTAAATCACCGAAATTCCGTGCTGTACACCCAAAATTCATACCTTCCTCGGCACACCAGCTAAATCAAAGGGAAATTCACTCTGGCAATTGATTTGAAATGCAGAGGAGACACATTCAAACGTGCCTGAATGTTTGTCTAACGAATCATCTATATATTTCCCAATTTCCCAAAAGCTTTATCCAATCCACGATGCGGTAACTTTCTAACTCACAGCATCCCGATAGATTGTATCTGGCATCACAGCATTGTATGAATTCCTCAAGCGTTTCCCATCGTGACTTTTATACTTCCACACAATTCCCCGCATTTATTCAGAATTTTTATGCACAACTCCCGGAAGTTGCTGCAAAGTGAATTTTCTTTAATACACCAATAAAGAAAAAAAAACGTAATATTCCTCATGCCTTTTTATAGGGGAGTGAGAAGACAATGAACAGAGGATAAGGCACACACAGCATACAAGTCTTAAAAAAAAATGAAGAAGTAAAAAATCCACTTTTAGTGGCGGTATTATCTCTTCTGGGGGATATTTTGCATTTGAATTTTGCTAAAACAATGCGCGGATTATCCCGGAAAGTTCTTCTTTGCATATAGAGCAGCCAGCGAGAAGCATTTTATATTTTAATATTTCATGTTTAAAACGATGAGAACAGGAAAAAATCTAAACGAGACAACGTATAAAGGAATTTCATTAGTGCCGTAGAATAAAGTCAATCATAACGCGTCCAGTTATTAGAGTTGGTATACCACAACGCGGATGGGTCAGTCTATGCGTTGTAATTTAATTTGTAAGTAGGATTAGTAGGCAAAGTTGATTTTTTTTATGAAATTCATCAATTCGAAAGACAAAAATGGTTATATCTCAAGTTCCACAAGACCTACAAAAATTTCGAGACTAGTTATGGAAAGGTCTTGAAATAAGCTATAATCTGACATATATTTCAATAATTTTCAAGGTCACCTCCAGAACACAAAATGGCGGATTTTTGTTCAACAAAAACAGTTTTTTGCACTTTTCGTTCTGAACGAATGGTGCTAGAGGTTTTTGATGTTCTAGAAAGTTGTAGAGTTTTGCATAACCTTTAATTTGATACCAAATTGAGCAAAATCGGACAAGCGGTTCAAGAGATATGGCTCTTAGAACTTTTCAAATTTAAGAATTTTTCAAATTGCCATATCTTCTAAACGGCGACATAGATTTTCTTCATTTTCGGACTGGTGATAGATATTGAGTCAGGCTACAACATATCAAAAATTCAAGGAAATCTATGATGGGGATTCGGAGATATAGCTCCTTAAATTTAGGCAATTTTTGTTTTTGTTTTTAGCGCCTCTTGCGGATGTTTTTAAAACTTGAAATGTTCTAAACAGTTGTAGGGCTTCTCAATACCTTTCATTTGATATCAAGATGATCAAAATCGGTCAAGCCGTTCTCGAGTTATATCGAAAAAACACTTTTTGCTTTAGGCCCCCATATTTGCTAAACCGCTTGACCGATTTTCAAGTGTGAATTGTTGATGAAAACATCTCACTAAGCCCTACAACATACTAAAATTTCAGACCTCTAGCTACAAAGGAAGTGGTTAACGGTATTTCAAAATGGCGGACGGCGGCCATCTTGGATTTTGAAAATGCGAAAAAATGAAATTTTACACCCACATTTCTATAGAAAACTTCAAACCCGAAGTCTCTATCTGTTACCGTTCTCGAGCTATAAGGCAAAATGGGGACCAACGGCAGGCCGGCCGGCCGGATCAAAAATTTTCCACCACCATTTTCGTAATGTGGGATGTCTAAAACGTGCTCATACCAAGTTTGAGCCCGATCTGAAGTGGTCGGTTTTTCCGATGATTACAATACTTGGTATGCCACGATTGTGGTATACCAACTAATTAGAGGTAATAAAATAATAATATCACTGAATTATTAATAAGTTATGATTTTCACTATGGGGGGAAAGGGAGATGTTGTGCAAGTTTTATTCCTTCGCGTTTTTATATAGAGGAATTTTATTCCAATGGAATATTTATAGAGTACCAAATGATAGAAATGATAGAGTCGGGTTTATGAAGAATAAATAAATATTTGAATAAATCTTATAGAATTGTATTGAAAAGCTTTTCAAAATCAATTACTCATCAGAGATAATTAAAATAGTTCTTTAGCAGCTAAATATTCATCCTTTAATCCTTTTTTATGCATACTCAACACGTTCTCGCTCTTTTTTTCTTTGAAAATATTTATTCATGAATTTTAAGACTTTCCCCACAGACCGCTCTCAATCCACAATATGAAAAATTTATGGACAAAGAGTCACGATTTTATGTAGAATATTGAGAATAAAGGATCTGCAATTTAGGTCATCATTTATTGAGTTTCAAGGCTTTGAGGAAGTCTATAAAGTTTTAAATAAAATGGTGAAAAAAAACCCTTTGATCGGGAAGAAATTGAAATTCTAAAAGAGTTTACATTAAATATTCAAAAATCATTAATAAAAGAACTCTAACACATTGATTTCCAGGGATGAGCTTTCTCATCCAAAAAGCTCTGCCTATGTATTTATTATTTAATCCACACAGATAAAATGAATTCGTAAAAAGTTCGTCAAATTTCTTGTGAGGCTCGTGAATTTCCCATGCATTTATATGGGGAAGTTCACCTCCAGGTTCGTAAAATTGGGTTTCAACTCCTTTTGGAGGTAAAAGTTCGTAAGAATCCACCTCCAAAGTTCGTAATTCTCATTTTACCTCCAAAGTGTGTCATTTTCACCTCCAAGTTTGTAGAAGGTTTGTAATTCGTTCTGAGAGGCTTCGAGCAGTTTTTTTCTCTTTTTAACCTACAGAAATCTTATGAATCCATCCCGCTTGTACTAAGCAAATTGAAAAATTCGGTTTGTTAGAGTTTGATTGCGGATCTCTTCGCAAGATTATCAAGCCCTGGACAATCCTCTCAGAGAAAAATGATTCCGAAATATACGCTTTTTTGTAAAATTTGTCATGAGAAGTTTGAATGAGGGTCAGTGACGTCACCGAAAATTTCAGCTTTGAAATTTTTGTGAAACAATCGATAGGTGTCGCTACTTGTAAGGCACAATAAAATGGATCTTTGGTGATTATTGGAAAATATTTCGCATATTTTTTTTTCATGGCAATGTAAGCTCATCATCTTTAAAAAGTTATTTTTTTAATAAAAATAAAAATAAAATTAATAAAAATAAATAAATAAAAACAAAAGATGTGCTTAGAAAACAAAAATAATATAAGAACTTTATTTTTTAAATTAAAATAATCAATTATTAATCAGTAATTAAAATAATTTTTATTATTTTTTTTTTGTATTTAGAGGTAGTCCGATTGACTTCAATTTATTTTTAAAAAGTTAGGTTAAAGAACTATAAAAAATTAAGAACTTTTCTTTCTACCACTGTTTTTTTTACATTTTATAAAAAAAATTTTCTTTTTTTTTAAATTATTTTTTTAAATTTTATTAAAAAAAACTAATTTTAAAAAATTTAAAAGTGATTAAATTGGTTAAAGAATTATCCAATCTCGAAAAAAGGAAAATTTATGAATTGTTTTACGACATGTCGTCGCGAATTCCTTTGACAGAAACTAATTTTTGAAGGGTTGCGACATACTTTTTGAGATGACCATGAAACTCAAGTTTCATCTATGTTGAAATATTAACCAAATATTTTTTTTTTAAGATATTTTATGATTTATTAAATGGTTCTAGCTCTGGTTCTAATTGAGCTTACATTGCCATGAAAAAAAATATGCGAAATATTTTCCAATAATCACCAAAGATCCATTTTATTGTGCCTTACAAGTAGCGACACCTATCGATTGTTTCATAAAAATTTCAGAGCTGAAATTTTCGGTGACGTCACTGACCCTCATTCAAACTTCTCATGACAAATTTTACAAAAAAGCGTATATTTCGGAATCATTTTTCTCTGAGAGGATTGTCCAGGGCTTGATAATCTTGGGAAGAGATCCGCAATCAAACTCTAACAAACCGAATTTTTCAATTTGCTTAGTACAAGCGGGATGGATTCATAAGATTTCTGTAGGTTAAAAAGAGAAAAAAACTGCTCGAAGCCTCTCAGAACGAATTACAAACCTTCTACAAACTTGGAGGTGAAAATGACACACTTTGGAGGTAAAATGAGAATTACGAACTTTGGAGGTGGATTCTTACGAACTTTTACCTCCAAAAGGAGTTGAAACCCAATTTTACGAACCTGGAGGTGAACTTCCCCATATAAATGCATGGGAAATTCACGAACCTCACAAGAAATTTGACGAACTTTTTACGAATTCATTTTATCTGTGCAGATTTGTGCTTGAATTTTTTGAAATTTCAGCGAAGTTTTACTTCAAAATTGTCTAGAAAATTCAGTTTTCAAGAAATATTCTTAGAATTTAGCTCAAGGAACTCTTTTTTTGACCGAATATATTCGATTTTGAATTTAAATTTACATTAAACGTTTCTAAATAAATTAAATCTTTTCACAATGAATTTTCAACGTCTTAAAAATTTGAGAAAAAATCTAAAAACCTCCTTGATAGGATTCCTAACTATGCCACTGTTTAAACATATCTGGTTTTAATGGTTTAACAAACTTACATAGTTAGGTATACTGTGAAGGTAGAAATGAAATGTCAATAAAGCAGTTGATGTGTGACCGCCAAACAGCACACTACACTTTTACTTGGTGTCAGAAGTGAATTCTGAAAAATGGAAAACCAAGAGCAGAATCAAGTTCAAGCAGCTCCAGATGTACCAGCCCGTGTGCTGGTAGCTCCACCGAAGCCTTTGGAGCTGGAGAGAAATATGAAAGCAGCATGGAAGAGTTGGATTAGCTCCTATGAATGGTACGCAAAGGCAAACCGTGTCAACAGGCAAGACGCTGACATTCAGGCGGCCATTTTTATGTCAACGATTGGGAAAAATGTCCTAGAGATTTTTGAAGGATTTGGTCTAACAGAGGAGGAAAAGGAGGATGTGAATATCATCAAGGCGAGATTCCAGCAGTATTTCATCCCGAGAGCAAATGATATCTATGAAGGATTTGCACTGAGGCAAATTATGCAAGGGGAGGATGAGAAGTTTCATGAATTCGTGACTAGATTGACGGTTCAGGCGAAGAAGGCCAATTATCAGGCATTGACGGATAGGATGATTCTAGAGCAGCTCGTGATTGGGGTTCGCTGGGAGAAAATGAAGGAGAAATTGTTGAGCACCCCGGACATAACCTTGAATCAGGCAATTGATTTCTGTCTCGCCTATGAGCTTGCTCTAGCCCAAAAGGAAGCGATAATTAAGTCTGAGAAGGTAGACAAGTCTGAAGTGAAGGTCGATGCCATACAAAAGGAGGCCCCAAAAGAGAAATCAGGCAAGGAATATGACTGCCAAAGGTGTGGAAGAAAACATGCATTCAGGAGGTGCCCAGCATTCGGCAAGGAATGCAGGAAGTGTGGAGAAAAGGGGCACTTTGCCAATTGTTGCAAGAAGGAAGCTGTGAAAGTGCAAGAAGTGAAAGTAGAGGATCACGAAGATGAGTTGGAAACATTCAAGATTTGTGAGGTTAGTTCCCGAGACAGGAAGAGTGCCTGGATACATACGTTGAAATGCAGAGGAGAATCTTTTGCAGTGAAGATAGACACAGGAGCTGACTGTTGTGTTATTAATACAAAAGTACTGGGCACGCTGAAGGTGGATACGATTGAAGCCTCTAAAGTGAAGAAGTTGATAACTTACAATGGAAGTGAGATTCCAGTGCTGGGACAGATTGTACTTCCATGCTATTTTGGAAGCGAAGAGGTGCCTCTTACCTTTCAAGTGATAAAGACTCAGTGTATGCCTGTCATTGATGGCGAAGCTGCCATTAAAGCTGGACTAATCAAGAGACTACTTGAAGTGAAGTTTCCAGAGGAAGTTTTCGAGGGTTTGGGCTGTGTTAAGAATTTTACGTACGAAATTGATCTCATTGATAACCCAAAATTCACAGTGCACCCAGCTCGAGTGATTCCTTATCCGGTGAGAGACGCAGTGAAGAAAGAGTTGGATAAGATGGAGCAATTGGGTGTTATCAAAAAGTGTGTGAAAGCGACAGATAGTGTTTCCCCGCTAGTGGTTGTCAGGCGCAATGGGAAAATTCGACTTTGTGTGGATTTCACGGATTTGAACAAAAACATCAAGAGGAGGCATTTCCCATTGAGTACAATCGAGGAGATTTCAACAAGGCTCTCAGGAAGTACACGTTTCACGATTCTTGACTGCACTAGAGGGTTTTGGCAAGTGCAGATTGCGGAGAAATCACAGGATTTGCTGACTTTTGCAACTCCATGGGGCAGATTTTCTTGTAAGCGACTCCCCTTCGGTTTGGCTTCGGCACCGGAAGTGTTTCAGTTGATGATGTGCCAACTCTTTCGAGGAGTAGATGGCGTGGAAGTAAGTATGGATGACATACTTATTCACGCAAAGGATGAATCAGCGCTGGCGGAAAAGACAGAGCAGGTGATGAAAATTATTCTGGAGAGTGGGCTGAAATTGAATCGTGAAAAGTGTGTTTTTGGCCAGCCTGAAGTGAAGTTCTTGGGTCATATAGTGTGCAAAGAGGGACTTAAGGTGGATCCGGCAAAAGTTGAGGCAATCAATCAGCTGAAGGAACCTGAGGATGTTAAGGCTTTGCAGCGATTGCTAGGTATGTTGAACTATCTTAGTAAATTCATTGACAATCTCTCGAATCTCACGGAACCACTGAGGATCTTACTGAAAAGTGAAGTTGCCTTTGTCTGGGGTCCGGAACAACGTGTTGCTTTTGAGAATATCAAGAAACGTCTTAAAGAGAGTCCGGTCTTGAAGTTATATGATGTCGCGGACGATGTTCTTCTCTCGGTAGACGCGTCTTCTTACGGGCTAGGTGCAGTTCTTATGCAAAAGGGCCAGCCAGTGGCATATGCAGCCAAAGCACTGACGGAAGCAGAAAAGCAATGGCCACAGATTGAGAAAGAGGCGGCGGCAATTCGTTTCGCATTGAAAAAATTCCATGATTACGTGTGGGGCAAAAAGATCATAGTTGAAACAGACCACAAGCCCTTGGAGACTATTTTTAAGAAACCCCTTGCTTTGGCTCCCCCCAGACTTAAGAGAATTTTGTATGAGGTTAAATCTTACGCTCCCCAAATTGTATACCGAAAAGGTACGGAAATTCCCGTCGCTGATACCCTTAGTCGCGATTGTAAGGCAAAAACAGGAGAGGAAGTCATTGATGATAGATTGGAAGTCAATATTGTACTTGCCCTGACGGAAGATGCGCAGAAGAGGTTCGTGAATGCGACAGCGGAAGATCATACTCTTCAGCTTTTGAAGAATTTTATTGATAAAGGATGGCCAGATGAATCCAAGCAAGTTCCGGGAGAGATCCGGCATTATTTCGCTTTCCGAGAAGAGCTAGACCATGTAGCAGAGCTGATCTTTAAGGGAGATCGTTGTGTGGTTCCGGAGAAGGAGAGAAAAAGCGTACTCCAGCAAATCCACTATGGGCATGCTGGCCTTAATACCTGTTTGAGAAGAATTAAAGAATATTTTTATTGGCCAGGAGTTACTAAAGAAATGAGTGACTTGGTGGAGACATGTCGAGTATGCCAGGCTAATCAGCGAATGCACACAAAGGAAACACTATTGATGAAGGAGGTTCCAGAGTTACCGTTTGAGATTGTGTCCTCGGATTTGTTCTCCTTTCAAGGCGATGATTTCATCCTACTAGCAGACTCGTACAGTGGCTACTATGACTTCGCAAAGTTGAGAAATACGACGTCGGAGTCAGTGATTGTCTACCTGAAGGACAAGTTTGCGGAACACGGGGTCCCAAGAGAGTTGCACACTGATGGAGGGCCTCAATATAGTTCCAAGGAATTCAGAGAATTTGCAAAACAGTGGGGTTTCGATCACAAGATTTCCAGCCCATATTTTCCCCGTTCTAATGGGCTCGCCGAACGGTATGTGCAGTCGGCAAAGAATTTGCTGAAAAAGTGCCGAATGGACAAGCAAGATATTCGCCTAGCCTTGCTACTGGACAGAAATTCACCGAAAGAGACGTTGAGAAGTCCTGCAGAGCGCCTTCTGGGTAGGAAAACAAGGAATCCACTGATTGTGAGCAGCAACTCGTTGAAACCGATTCTTGTCAAGGACAACTCAAGTCAACTGCAGATTCTCCGCGATAAACAGAAACAGTACGCTGATAGAGGCGCAAAAGAGTACTCGCAAATGCCTATCGGAACTAGGGTGAGGTTGAAGGATCAAGATGGCAGATGGTTAGCAGGAGAGATTGCTGATAAAGCAACAGATCGATCATATGTTGTGAAGCTGGAGGATGGTCGGGCAGTTCGTAGAAATCGAAGGTTCATTGCCCCGACAAAAGTGCAAGGAAATTTTTCTCACGGAAGTTCTGTAGATGTGGATGTGCCAGATGTCCAAACTCCGGCTGAAAATGACGATTTAGGCGAACAGGGGGAGGAGAATAGGGAAGATCCGATGCCAGTAGTTCCAGTTGAAGAGAATGTGCTCGCACCAAGCCCATCAGTGAGGACAAGGTCGGGCAGACTAGTGGTTCCGCCACAACGGCTAAATCTTTAAATTTCTTTAATTTTGTTAAATTACTTTTCTTTATTAAAACGAGGAGGATGTGAAGGTAGAAATGAAATGTCAATAAAGCAGTTGATGTGTGACCGCCAAACAGCACACTACACTTTTACTTATACTAAACATGTGACTTGCAAGAAAATTTAGCATTAGAAAAAGCGTCACAACATACCCCTTCCCCCTCTCGTGTTGAAATGGAAATTTTCAGATAATTTTAACGAAACAAGTCGACTAAATTGGATTTCCGCCCGTCGCCAGGCGTGTTCTGCACACCCAGAAGTGCAGCAACAAGAATCTTCGCTCCGGTGGAAAGTGAATTCTCTCCGGAAAGTTCAAAGTCACACTGCCGTCCTCCCCTTTTCCCGTATTCATTACTTAATTCAATAACACAAAAGTCTCAAGAGCGGCATATAATGGCAAAGGGGAGAGGAGGGTGCTCCATGACGATAATGACTATAGCGTTCGATTTCCTCGAGCTCTGTAATTATGTCAGACAAAAGGAGGGGGCGGCTCCTTAGTGTCGTTGTTAGCGTATATGTTGAATATTTCGGTGTGAATGGGTGCCCTCCGGAAGCTATCTTCCGTGCCATGGGTTTCCTCTTGTGAATTTCAACCTCTTCCTCGAGAGAAGAGCTACACCACCATGCTCTCAATTACAACAATGTAGTGGTACAAAAATAGCTTCTTCCAAGATATTTTGTTGCGCTTCAAGAGCTTCGAGGGATGTTCAATTTTGTAAGAAAATTTTAATTTAAGGAAAATTATATTCTTCAGCAAACTATCTCTCTGAATTTCATAATTTTCCCCTCTTTGGTATTTTCTTTCTTTAAAAAAAAAACCCTCAATTTTACAAAATTTCAATTTATTTCAATTAAATAAGATTCCCCCAGCCTTCGTATCAACCCTAAACATTTTCCCTTTTCAAATTCACATTTCCAATCACCCCCACCACTGACCCATGTTTTCATCGAACAATCGCCAGTAAAATGAAGCTTTTCAAAGTTTCCGTCGTTAACCCATGCGCGCAGACAGCACCGGGGTGCTTAGAGGATGGGGGTAGTGACATAAAAATGTAGGGGACATCAAGACCTTTCCAACGATACCTCATTTTCGAAAATCGGTCAAGCCGTTTTCGAGTTATGGTCGATTTTCGATGAAAAATTGTGGCGGCCATATTGACTAAACGGCTTGACCGATTTTCGAAAATGAGGTATCGTTGGAAAGGTCTTGATGTCCCCTACAACATATCAAAATTTCAGATCTCTAGCTATAATAGGGACTGAGATATAGCGAAAACAAAATTTGGGGGTTATTCAAAATGGCGGACGGGGGGGTGGGGGGTCGGATCTGACTTCATAATCGGATGTCTTCCACCCGATATATGAACTTTGCCGTTGACCGCAAGTCTCTATCTATTACCGTTCTCTTGCAATATTGCGTTATATTCCGGCCGGACGGACGGACGGACGGACGGCCGGACAGATTTTTGGCGCCACCGTTTTTTGGAATGTGGGGACCCTAATTCGTGCTCATCCCAAGTTTGAGCCCGATCTGACGACTTTCGATTTTTGAGTGTACACAGAAGCTGTGCTTCTTTGAAGAAAGAATCACAGCTAATAAAAATAAAATTGAAAAAATTCTCAACAATTTTCCACCATTTCCTCTGTATATTTTTTTTCGAGTCAATTTTGCTATTTCATATTGATTCGCCCTTTCGTGGAGGGGGAGGGCGATAGGAAAAGTGCGATAAAATGTGAATTTTCACGATCCAACATCCGTGTTGGATTTCTCCCGCTTTTCCGGCCCTTCGGGGAAAAGTAAATAAAATCATTTGTGTGTTTGTTAATCGTGATCCATAAAAACACCCGTGCGCCTCTTGTGCCTGCTGGCCCCCACATTTTCCTCTGGGATTTTCAAAGCTGGGAAAACTTTTTTTCCCCTCCCTTCGTACATTTTTCCCGAGCCCGCATATCCATCAAATTCAGCGAGCAATTAAATATTGCAGATTAAGAGAAGTTTTAGGGGGTTTCCTACACACATATTTTTTTGTATTGAATTTTAGGATTTTTTATTGGATAACTTTCGTTCACCTATTGGGAAAAATTTAGTAGGAAAGTTGAGAACTTTCAGGTATTGACGGTATTGACGAATAAATGAAAATTTAAATAAATTACAAAAAAGTTTGCACTTTACCTATAAAGGATTTAAAGGTTTTTTAGGCATCAATAAATGTGTCAAAGTTTTTCTTTTATCATTAAACTTACTGATGAACTCTTTCAATTTTTTTTGCAAAGTTTTAATGAAAGTTTTAATCAATATTTTTTCTGATACGAAATTTGCTCTAAAATTGGAAAACTTTGTTCTCTAATGAGGAAAATAAGTTTTAAATGAAACTTCTCGATTGGGAATCTTAACAATTCAGTGTTACAGTATCATTAACTGCTAAACCCAATTAGGTTAATAAACTAAATTCGTTATCTAATTTGCCCCTCACAGAAAACGACATTTCAAACAGTTTCCCAATGAAGTCTTCTGTGGATTTAATTAGAGGAGGACTTGTCGGTGCTTTTATCCTAGAGGCAATAGAGGTGGGTGTATGTTGTGTGTGTGTTGAGTATATCCTACATTCCCTTTGAATACCAAATTCACTGCCCCGAAATTCCGTGTGGCACTTTTTGTGGGAAATTCCCGCTGTGCCAACACCACTTTCCGAGTTAAATCTGCTTTAGGCCTCGTGTGGTTTAAAGTTTTTTCCCGCCCTGCTCTACACACCCTCTTGAAATTTATTGATGAAGCGGTCAAAGGGATGAATATCTAGCGTGTGTGGTGGTCCTTTTTTTTTAGCTGTTCCTTCTTTCAGGGAGAAACATTTTAATTTTCACAACATGGCGTGTCTTTTTTTTTTATTTCAACAAAACCATTGTGGGTGGAAAATCCCCCTTTTCCCCGCCATCCCTAAATATGTCTGAACTTTGATTGTCACCATTTCTCATGGGAGGCATTTCGGGGGTGAGCTGGAGGGGGGTGGACGAAAACGTGGGAAGGTGGTTGGGTCAGGGGACGGATGTGTGTGAGTTAGATAAACAGAAATATCCTGACGAGAGCGAGATGCTGTACGATGGGACGTCGAGTCGAGCGAAACTTGGGGCATTTAATGTCGATACTCCCTCGTTTAACACCCCCATATCCTGTGTGCTATATACATACATATGTATATGAGACGACATATATGGAGAAATGGGCTATACTATATATTTTATATATACAATTCAACACCCGTTCACCCACTGTCGCCATGCTTGTGTGGCAGGGCGACGAAAATGCTGCGAAAGCACTAAAATCGTTGCGATGGATGGAAAAATGTTCGGGAGATGCGGTGAGAAAATGAGATGTTCTCCAGGAGGGGGATGGGGGTGGGTGGAACTTGCGCCCACCTCCCAAAAAGGAGGATGGGATATAAGAGTAACCCAATGGATTTTTTCCACCATGTTCGCGCAATAGGGCAATCACGAGCAACCACTTTCAGATGAATTCCCGATTTTCTTCCCATTTTTCTCTTTTGGAATTTTTCTTAATGTTATTTTTAAATTTTCTCATTATAGGGTTCAGCCACAGGGCCGAACTTTGTGGATGATTTACATTAAAATCCAAAATTCTGCTGCCTCGAAGTCCCCACCGTGTTGGCCTATCCATCACTTTTTCGTCTCACTGTGAGTCCTCTTCACTTGCCCTAGCTGGTCTGTGAAGTCCTTCCACACTACCAGGATTTTTTTCCCACACACACACACTCGCACTTTTGTCCTCTTTCCACACACGAAGAAGAAAAGCACACCAAGTTCCGGAAAAGTACGGAAAAACTTCCCGTTTGCGACACACGCAACGTCACACGCACGACCAAAAATTTCAGGCAAAAAGCTCCTCTGAGAAAGTTTCCCCCTCGCGCTGTCGATTTTTTTCTCACTCTCTCGTGCACCCCCAGCACAGTCAAAGGGAATCGAGTGGACACATGAGGGTCCCTGGGAACATGTATGCAAGAGTTTTCACACGAAAAGACCCCGTAGGTAGCACACAGTGTCCATGAGAAGTCTGTAGGCTATCCAGAACTCCATCACGGTACTCGCGAAAAAATGGGGTTCTTTCAGAGAACTTTTAGGATCCGAAGCACTTTCCTCACTGGAATTTCTAGGTCGTGTCTCGCTTTTTCGTGAGCCACACTCTGGAGCTTTTCCTCCAGGTGGCGCATCGTCGTACCACACGCTTTTCCGCGATGTACGACCGAAGGGTGCCTTTTCCCCATTTTCCCCAGCATTTCATGTGCCGGGAACGTGGAGTGGAAACGCATGGGAATGCGTGCGCAGGTGGGGATGACGACATTGGCAACAGAACAGCACAAGGATTTAACTTACAGGGAGAATCCTTTTCCAGAGGATGCAGATCTTTGTGAGAAAATATTGATAAAAGAGAAAATTTGGCAGAAAAAGAAGAAAACTCTTTTTTCAAGCATTCCAGCGATGCCCTGATTTTTTTTCCCGAAACTTTTTAGAGATTTTTGTAATTTATATTGCGAGTTCTAAAACTTTTCCTTTGCAGTTCGATTTTGATTTTTTAGTCCTTAACTTTTTGCAATCAAATATTAAAAAAAATTAAGAAAATTAAAGAGAACAAATCATTTTTGGGGCGAATTTGATCCTAATTACGCCCCTGGTAAAAATACGTAAAATGTTTCTCTGAGTCTCTCCCTCTCCAAAGCATAATGTTTTATGCTCTCATCATACAAAGAATAAATTATTTAGGATGCTCAATTCAATTCAATTAAAAAAATCTTTTTAAATATTTATTTGAAAAAATATTTTTTCAATTAATTTTTCATTAATTTTCCACAATTTTTTATCTTTAGGATTTTCTGTAATTTTCCGCCAATTTTTCAGTTGCATGAAATGAGCATGAAATATGCTGCGAAAACAGCCCGCGCATGGGCAAAACCACTGGGATTGTCACTCGGGGCCACTATCAGTGATAAGAAGTGTTTTCAGTCAGAAAGGAAAATTCCTCCACATCCTGCAATGCTGAACACTGAGAACCTTGCAGCCAATCTCTGTGGATTGCTGGCTCAACAGGGGAATAAAGGTGAGTCTCCCAGGATTGGGAAGATTCCCAGGAGAGCTTCTCATAATACTCTTATAATTTCTAATCACCAAAAAAAATAGATCCAGCTGTTGAGTGGAAAATTTTGGGCCAGGAGAGAGATGGCTCATTACTGGTGAACTGGGTGGCAAAGAGAGAGGATGGATCAAGTGGCCATATAGGGATTTTTGATCCCAACAACAAAACATTTGATATTCTGAACACATTCCCGGAACCAAGAAATATTATTCAGGCATCTGTGAACAGCTCCCGGACGCTGCTGACCTATGTGATAAAGGAGGAACCATCAGGAGCTGAAGAAATGCCCAAATACTCACCGTTTTTAGTTGAAATTAACAATGCCATTGAGAGAGAACCTTTTGGATTGCTTGCCATGGAGAGGAGCAAGCAGGTCATGGTGCAGTTCCTCTGGAAGAAGCGCGATAACTTCGACAAGACCTACAGGGATAAGTTTCTAGTCATGATCCATGAAGAGTGTGTCCTCCTCTTCACGGCGAATATAAAGAAGATTCCTTCAGCAGATGATGATGGCCACTCTTCGGCATCTCTGAGAATAGATTTTAAGCACGACAACTGGTACTGTGACACCAAAGAGATGGGCAGTGAGTCCATTGTGAGGAATTTCACATGGTGCCAGTGGGATCCGGAAATTCAATCCCTCTACTACATCCACTACAAACCTCAAACGAGGAATACCCTTGAGAAGGATGATGAGAAGGAGGATCTCAGTCCAACATTGAGTGCATTCCAGTTTCATGACGATCTCCCCATGGAAACAGTCCTGAACATTCCACTGAATTTACCGAAAATCCCAATAACCGAATCTGGAGCAAAGGTCATCTATGAGGATGATACCATTCCATTGAGAATCCATGATTCATCCCTAAATCTCGTGATTGTTTCAAATGAGATCGGGATGCTCTTCGTGTGCCACTATTACCTGTACATGCCGGTGAAGCCTCCAGAGGAGTCTGGAAAGATGGAATCTGTTCATCTTGCTTACTCTGTCACAATTCTCCATCACGGATGCGTTATACACTGCGTTGTCCCTGGGATCAGTTGGGAGAAAGCCAAGCTAATGAAACCTACTTTTGCTTTGCACGGTGATCATCATTTGCTAGTCTTCCAGGCTGATCTCTTTGCGCACCTCCTGGACATTGGCCTGAGTCATGAACCCTGCTGCCATATAGTGTGTCCACCTCCGATTCAGATTCCCGTAACTCACCTCGTTCCTTGCGTCAAATGGGGCTCACTTACCTTTGATTCGGCTACTCTCAATCTGGTTTCAATGAGTGTGTCTAAATCTCAACTTATTGAGGCATTCAGGAGCGACACATCACTCGACAACCGCCTCAGTATCCTCCACTACTTTGCCGTTCATTCCGTTGACATGGACACAGTGGCAGAACTCATTGGGATTCTCATGGAACATCCCATGAGCCTGGATCTTGTAGCTCTAATGAAGGAAGTTCTTATTGGAGGAACTTATGCAGCAGTGAAGAAGGGACTTCCTCCAGAGGCAGCAGCACTCATTCGATACCTCCCACTGACAATGTCTAACCCACTGAAACCCATTCAAGCTAAAGTAAGCGACCTATCTGTTGGAATCTCCCATGAAACTCTCTACAACACCAACATGATGCTACTCTCATCACAGCAGAGGCTTTCACCCTATCGCACAGACATCTGGACGTGTAAGTTCCTCCCATTGTAGATGGTTTGTAAAGAAAACTTACATTCTGGTTATTTTGTAGGTCTCTGGGATCGTCTGAATGAAAACAAGGAGCCTGTGAGGTTCACAGCAGAGCAGGTTGTTGAGAAGTTGATGTTCTCACTGGCTTGCTATCAACCGGAAACACTGTCTCGCTGCACAACACCAATGAGCCCTTCAGGACCCAAAATAGGCGCTGATAATAGCTTCTCCCTCACCCATCGTAGCCAGTCAACTGATCTCCCATTTATTGAGCTGGAGGAATGCACGGCTAGTAAGCAGGAGCACGTTATATCAGTGGTTAGTTGCACTGTTTTTCATTAATTTTCTTACCTGTATTTCCACAACACAACCCAAGTAATTACTAACAGTTCCCGGCTGACAGGTTTGCGCGGTTTGCGCGTCTTTTTTGCTGGTTTTTGCTAAAACCTAACCTCAAAGTTCATCAAAAGACGGTTAAAATTCAAACTCAACAAAATTCTAACTGAATAATTAATCTCTCTTTTCCAATAAAATAATTTATTTCAGCACTTCTTCCAAACTAATTTAACTTTTTCTTCTGTTTAGAATTTGAGGGAGTTAAGTGTCCACCTGGCCAAGTACACGGCTAAGCAGAATATTGGCTTCCGCTGGCTTAAGAATTCCTACGATCAGGCACCAACGTACGTTCACACAGTTGCCTCCATGTTTGCTGCTGCTCAATATGAGATGTCCAAGACGCTCTGTGGCATTGTATGTCGTTATGCAGGTGTTGATGCCCAACTGGAGACACTTAAAGGCTTCCCTCTAATGTAAGAAGAAATATTCTTTACTTAATTTTTTATTTTTTCTAAGAGAAAAAAATTTCTTTCAGTGATTCTCTATCTTCTTCGCGGCAATACGCTCTTTATTCATTCTTGGAGAGATTCTGCCTTGCAGCTCAATCCTTGGCCTACCCACTGCCCCAAGGATTCTCATCCTTTTTCGCCTATCTGGGATTCAGAACACTCTCCTACGACATGTTCCTTCAGTACGTTCAGAGGCATGTGTTTGAGTTGCAAATTGACGTCATGAAAGCCATTTTGCAAGACATGGATGATTCTCCTGAAGCGCTGAGACGCAAATTGAGCCTGTTGTCGATGTTGCCACGATCGAGAGCCCGGAGGCTTCTCAATAAGTGGAACCACACGGCAAGTTTGCAAATTCGTGCACGAGATCACGCAACAAATATCCTCTGTGGCGTTCCCGTATTCCCACGTGGCTCTCAAGGGCAGCTCAAGCAGAACGTCCGTCACGGTGGAAGCTACCCGGAGAATAAGGAAACCATCGCACCACTAGATACCTTCCTGGATCTCCTAACGGCCAAAGCGAATCTCAATGAAATTGACTTCAATCTCCTCATTGATGCCACAATCAGTTCGCTGGAGCAATAAGCAGCAACTTCCCACGCTCACCCCAAACACAATGCGAGCGTGCCAACCTTGGCCGTGCGGTGAAGGAGAGAAAAATGGGAGGAATATGTGAAGATGCGAGTGTCGCTTAATTGCATAATTATCGATGATGTACCCAAAACATCAAAAGATTTACGAGACGAGCTTTTTTTTTAGCTCTCGCGCACGATTTTTTGCTCCTGCTCAAGACATCTCAATGGGATCGTCATGCATTGTATTGGGAGGTGCTTTGGCGTCGATATGGGGGCAATTTTTGGATATATTTCATCCACAATATTTTTGTTCGGCTGAAGCTTCTCTCGATCAATTTTCACGAAGAGGAACAAAAATGAATAAAGACACGCAAAGTGGGTGATTAAATTCAGAAGCACGAGATTTCAATGAAATCCCAAGAGCAAACGTTAGAACGCCAAGGGGGGTATTTTACTAGGAGGTGGTGTACGCAAGGAAATAAATTTTATTGGTAATTTTTGTGAGTTGAAAAAATCAAAGAAATCTTAAAGAAAAGATTTGAAAAAATGTCGTCAGTGCAATATTTTGGTAGAGGTACAAATTTATGTTGATTTATCGTCGTTATAATATTTTTAAAATAATTTGTTTGAAAGATTCCTTGAATTTAATTCGTATTTTGGTGATTTTATGTAGAGGCTTGCTATATTGATATTACATTCCTTAGAAAATAGTTTGAAAGAATTTATTTTTAAAAGATTTTAATACGTTAATACGTTTTTTATTACTCATTTAAGGGGCTCAAAATAAGCTAGATTTTTTTAGTGATCGTTAGAAAATTTTTCAGTAAGGATTAAAAGAGAGAAAATCAATTTTTCTCCAGAGATTTCGGTACAACTTTCATAGAATATTTTTTTTCTTTTTGTTCAAAGTTTTGTGTACGATAAAACAAATCTATCTTTACTGAGGCCACTGAGGTAAGCTCAGATGAAGCCAAAAGCTCTGAGGGAATGATGGAATTTTCTTCTTTGACTTTTAAAATAAATTTTCTAACGAAACTGAAAAATTACAGCTCAAAACTCAACTTGAATTAGAAAAAAGCTCAAATTATGTTTTAAGTTTAAGTTCCTTTATAAGTTTAAGTTTTTAGGGTTCCTAAGTTTAAAGAAATTGGTTATGAAAGACAAACTAATAACTCATGCTAACTAATTTTCATTCATCACCCACCGTTATAGAAATGAATTTAAAATGAGATCATTGAGAAGGACGTAAAAATTATAAAATATTCGCCAGAATAATTGGACTTTATTTCAATTTTTGCAAAAAAATTTAAAGAAAAGTAATAATTATCTATTGAATTTTAATACAATATTTCTCAAAAAAGGAACAAATTAATAGGGGAGACTAGTTAGTATTTTTTTTAAATGTCTGAATTTTATAAAAGAAATTAAATAAAATTTTCAATTTAAACAAAATCAAATAATAATTTTACAGAGAAATTTTGCAGAAAAATGCGATTGACTTTTCCGAATTCTTCAGCCCCAGTCTCCCCTAAAAAGAAAATTAAATAAGATGAATAAAATACATAAATTGCTACATACCTAGTCATTTGTATTTGCCATATAATTAAATCATTGTATCTTTAAAAAAAATCAGAAATAAAATACAAATTCTAAAAAAAAAAACTTACGCGGTGTACATGATCTTAGAAAATCATCTCTACCTTGCAGCGTTCTTGCAATTATCGGATTTTACAAAGGAATCTCCACAGTCAAGATCAAATCTTTGGAGGAAAAAAAATATGTTGACTCTTCTCAGTTTCAGTATCTTGGAGAACTCCCGTGCGATCGGAAGTACCTTTTGCGCAACAATGAGAGTCACACCGTTCGTGGCGATCTTATCGATCTTCATTCAATCCGGTGAGCACGTCAATTAATCTGGTGAATTAATTGAGCTCTCTGTGTGCTGCTATAGAACAGGGAGAATCAGCTTGAATTAATTTTATTAAATATTCTTTTGGGCAGCTTTCAGTGCGAGTGTTTCCCCAAAGCTGGACTTTGCTTCGGAATCCATGGAGGAGGAATCTCCGGAGATGTCATCAAAGTTCTATGGAGTTCACGTGATTGTGGACACGTCGAAGTTGAAGCGAACAAGTGATCAAATGTCCGATGAGAATCGGGAGAAGAATGAGAAAACCATTGGAATCCGAACGGATATAACATTTGAGATTCCCGCCAAAAAGCCCAATGGGACGGAGAATGTGACCAAGAGTACGGAGAATGAGTCCAGTGGAACGGGTGAGGACGATGGGGTGCCAATTTTCAAGGGGCGTGACTCAGATGCACCACCACAGCCGAAACCACGAGATTGGAAGCCACTCTTCCTTCCCAACAACTATGAGGGCTTCTGGACAACGGAGAGGAGCTTCTTCCCGCGCAATCGGCAATTCCATCAGGCACGCATGAAGCCCCCACGACCCTTTGTACCCTACATGATTGGCCAAAATGAGAAAGTAGCTGTGAAGCCCATCTTCAAGCCCTGCCACTGTGACTCCTTCGAGAGTGATGCGAGCTTCAGGAGTCGCAGCACCGAGGAGCAACCTCCCTTTGGGAACATCTACTTTGTACCTAAAGAAGCTTCAGTTGACGATAAGCTCGATGGGAGCTTTAAAGTTCATTGAGAAAAAATGCATTAGAGAGAGAGAGCTTTAGCACAGACCCTGGTTGAATTTGTACGCACATCTGGAAATTTTTAAAAGAACTTTCTAATGATTTTTTTGTATTCCTTAAAAAAAAATAAAAAATACTTAGAAAATAGTTCTTTTAAATTTTTTTTATTAAAAGAAAATCTCAACAAGAAAACATTTTAAGCATTTCTAAAAAACGGCAGCGTTTTATTTCTCAAAAGAATTTCATTTTACAGAAAATTTCGACAAAATTGAATTTATTTCTCAAATTCTTTTAGTTTAAAAAAATTATGGAGTGTGGATGCTGTAGGTGCTGAGCTTTCCATCATCCTCAACAGTTGTTGTGGCTGCCTTGAAGCCAGTTGTCTTCCCATCGACATTGTGGTGCTCAGACTCAGCAGTTGAGAGCATTCCGTAGGTCTTTGGCTTTCCGGAGGCGTCGTACTGCAAAAGATTTTTTTTTTAAATCAATTAACGAACTAACTTGAAATTTTTATTTTATAGAACTTTATTTTCTTAAATTGATTTTTATTTTATGGAAAATCTTATAAAAATATATTTTAATAATAGTTTTTTTTTTTAAATCATAGTAATATTCTCCTAAAATTGAGAAATATTATTAAATTAAAAATTTTAATTGTAAGAAAAACTCGAAAATTAATTAAAATTAAAAATTGTCATGCAAAAAAATGATTTTCTAAAATTATTTTTAGTCTCAAAGCTTCCAAAACTTCTTTTTTAAATCAATTTTAAGTCCGAAAATGACTAGAATTCTTTTTTAAATTCATTTTAACAATTTTTTCTCCTCCAAGAAAATTTTTTTTAATCAAGAAATCTCAAGAAATTCCCGGATAAGTTTTAGCTGCTTTTGCAGCTTCATTAGTTTTCAAATTCTTCCACAAACTCTTCCTGAGGAACATGAGGAAAGCCAGCACAGCCCCCAGGAAGACTACTGGCAAGAGAAAAATAAAATGTCTCACCTGAGTTCCGGACTCCCATTTGGAGCTGCTTTCCCAGGACTTTGAGCGAGTGTTTCCTCCGAGACCAGCTGTTGCTCCAAGGAGATTGCTATCGTGGAAAGCATCAGCTTCGAAGGTGGAACTACCAGAGAGGGCTGCTCCTCCGCCAACTGACTGTGATTGCAAACGAGCCAGACGCTCAGATTCCGTCATGTAGTGCCCTAGGCCGGAGTGGCTGTCGTGGAAGACGGAAGAGCCACCATAGCGGGAGCTAATGCGGCTTCCATCCAGGCCGTATAGGGGGTATGTTGGGTAGACAATGGCACCACCACTTGCTCCTGAGGATGACGAGGAAGAGCTCTGCTGTTCAGAATGGAATTTTGAGGATGCTTCTGGGAAAACAGGAACAACGTAGCCGCCACCAGCACCGGAGCGTTGGAAGCTCTCCTGGCGGGAGTATTTAGACGAGGAACCACCACTTGGCTGATAAACTGGGTAGTACGTCGGATGACTAGTGCCCTGATTTACGGACTCAGAGTGGGCAGAGTAGCGGGAGCTTGAGGTAGATGGGAGAGAAATAATAGGAGCTGGTGCAACATTAGCAGACGAAATACGTTCAGATTGGCTGGAGTAGCGAGAAGAGGATCCTGTGCTTGGATAAATTATTGGAAGTGGAGCAGCTGCAGATGACTGAGAAATTCTCTCCTGATGACTTGAGAAGCGCTCAGATCCAGCTGATGGGTAGACTGTGACCACAGGTTGTGCCTAAAGCAAAAAATCAGCATCATTTCCGAGATTTAATTAAAAGAAAGCAAATAAGGATTATTTTAGGGATCTCTGTGGGAACATTTCTCACCTGAACGGAAGAGATGCGCTCGGAATGGCTGGAGTAACGTTCAGATCCTGCACTTGATGGTAAGATAATAGGCTGTGGAACAGACTTTACCTCTTGGATCCGTTCAGAGCGACTCGAGAAGTGCTCAGATCCCGTGCTCGAGGGCAAAATAATAGGCTGTGGCACGGCCTTTACCTCTTGAATCCTCTCAGATCGACTTGAGAAGCGTTCATGACCACCGGAAACAGGCAAAATCACCGGCTGTGGTGCAGCACTCACCTCGGAAATTCTCTCAGAATGACTCGAAAAGCGTTCATGACCACCAGAAACGGGAAGGATCACCGGCTGGGGAGCTGCTTTGACCTCTGAGATGCGCTCAGAGTGACTGGAGAAGCGCTCATGGCCACCAGAAACGGGAAGGATCACCGGCTGGGGAACTGCCTTCACTTCGGAAATGCGCTCAGAATGGCTGGAGAAGCGCTCAGAGCCACCAGATGTGGGGAAGACAATTGGCTGAGCCTGTTGGACATTCTCACTCTGACTTGAGGAGCTAGAGAAGCTGGAGCTGGATGAGCTTGATGGTGTGTAGATGTGAACAGGGGCGGCAGCAGAACGACTCTCTTGCACAGAGCTTGAGGAGAATTTGGAACTAGATCCAGTGGAGGAGAGTGATGGGTAGGACACAACACCAACGCCAGAATAGCCACCAAGGAGTTCAGCATCGCCCACGGAAGAGAAGCCACTGCTGCTGAAGAGACAGATTGAGAATTTTATTTGTTTGAAGATAAATCTGAATTCTTGGAGGATCAATCTTTAAGTTTTATTCCTCTTTGACCCATTTTTGGTCCAGAATTGATCATTTTTTTCAAATTATTTTTCTTTCCCGAAAATTAAAAAAGTTATCTGGAAAAAAAATCAAGAAATCTATGATCTGTTAAAAAAAAATTTAGAAGAAATATATTAAAAATGTTTCTGTGGCCCCAAAATTGTTCAATCATTGCCCCAAGAAAATACTCCAATAAAGCTTTTTCAAAATTTAAGTCTACAACTTTTCCTGAAAAACAGTTTTCAGTGGGAGAGAAATGTTGAAAAATGTTTTAAAAAAATGAAATAATTGATAAGAATGATAAAAAATTAATAAAAGAACAATTCATTTACTCCAAAAATGCCCAAATATCGCCCCAGGAATCCTCAATGAAGCTTTTTTTGCTAAATATAATCCCACCTCCCTCGCTCGAAATTTATAATCGTTTTGCCCAAAAATGCGGGTCATTAACTCTGTCGCAGCATCTCAATGAATTCTTTTGGAAATAATATTTCAGATATTTCATAATTATCACCCTTTTGCTCTACACATTCTTCTGCAAAAAAAAGCCCCCACTATCACTCCACGATTTTTTTCTCTGAACGAAAGAAAGAAAAAAAAGCTCCAACACTATCCACTTCCTGTTATCTCGGGTGGAAGCTTTTTTTTCTCAACGGTCTGGCGATGCCCCTTTGGCGTTTTGCGCGATTAAATAGCTGCGATGATGGCGCAACCGCTGAACTTTCACAATGTTCACAATTACGAAATAACCACCAGAGGAGAGAGAGAGATTCTGGGAAGAGCAGGAGGATGGACAGCTCTCTGCTGGAGCTTCCAGGAGGGGCTTTTCAACTAACCTGCCATGAGAGGAACTTCCAAAGCTCGATGAGGAGCTGCCATAGTTGGATGAACGCGAGAAGGAAGATCCACTTCCGACGTCCTGAAGGTAGGAATCACTCACACCCAGTTGCCCGAGACGATCTACAGCTCCCTTCCGGGCTGCCTGAATGCTCTCCTGATGCTGATCATAGTGGCTAAAAAAAGCACAAAATATTGCATTTTATTACCTAAAGATTCCTTATTAAAGATTAATCCCAAATGGAACTCTAAGTGCCAATTTGCAAGGGATTCGGTGGGAAAATTTGGAAAAAAAATTGTAAGGCATAAATTCCTGGATTTATACGCTTACTGTCCATACTTAGCGTCGAGATGACCACCTGCAGTCCACGAAATTTCCGGCCTAGCGTAGATTTCTACGTGCAAAGAAAGAAATTAATTTTTTTACGTGATCTTTGGGTGGAAAAGCTTTCCTTCACAGTATGTACCGTGGAAAACACAGAGAACGACAAAGAGGAAAATTTTCATTGTGCTTCCGTGTTGATTCCTCACTTTGGGCACTTTCTCAATAAATCACTTCTTTAAAAAAAAACTACCAACACACACACCAGATTGGGAGGAACTTTGCGACTGAACAGTAGGAGATCCTGGACCAGACTGATGAGTATTTTAATTTATAGCGAAATTTTCATGAGAAGCATCTCATGGCACAGAGAGTGCCGATAAAATGGCCGGACCCGATGATCCTTGACCCATTTTATCAATAAAAATATACTTTATATTTCGTTACATGGACAAGAGACGCCCGAGATAGGCCACGACAATGGGCATCGATTGGACTCTCATATGTACGTACATAATCTCGCACACGAGCGGATCTCAAATGATGCGCGAAAGGACAAAAAAATATCGTTTTTCGCGGGAAAATCAACGAAAATATTTTGATGGTGTTTTTCAATTTATTTTGAGGCCCCTTCCATGGAATTGCGATGTGGGGGAGATTCTTTGCAAAAGCACAAAGTTAAAAGCTCCCAAAAGCTTTTCATACATAAGACGTTTTTTTTGCAGAAGTTTCAGCAGCACTAGCAAGATGAACTTGGTCGTTTGACCCCGTGAGGGTTTAGTAGAGAGATTTCCTAATCTTCTTTATAACATTTTTTTCTCCATTAATTTAGTTGAATTTATTTGAATAGTTTAGTTCAAAAAGGGCTTAGTTCTTTAAGAAGAAAAATTAAATGTTTAGAAAATTATTTTCAACCTTAGGGAAGGCGATGGGGAGAGGGGTGATCTCAAGAATTTTTTTTAAAAAGGATATTCGTCAATATTTTATTTAAAAAAATTATTTAAAAGCAACTTTTAATTATTTTTAATAAAATTTTTTATTCAACGAAATGTTTAAAAAATTCCTGAGATTCTTTTTATTGAATTTCCGTTATTTTTGAAGAAATTTTCCAGAGTTGTATAAATTTTTAGTCATTTTTCCGTTAAAATAATTTTTAACAGAAAAGAAAATGAAGTAATGGAGATCAAGATCATCAACAAACAGCTTAAATTACATCGTCTATAGGGGTGAATAGGATTAAGATGAAATGAACAGAAACGCCAAAAAAAATTTTCTATAAAAAAAATATGAAATAAAAATTCAAACTAAAAGATTAAATCGATTAAATTATGATCTTAAAAACTAAAAATCAGCATGAAGAAATCTTCTAAACTCTTTAAAAAGTATTAATTGTCACAAAGCTCTAAAACAAGTGAATTTCCTCATAATTCTACTGTCTCCTCTTTACTCCTTTATGGTACTGATTACCGGACAAGTTTTTTTCTCCTTCTTAGGAATCTTTTGAATGAATTATAAATTTTCCTACTTCACTAAAGCTTCTCTCAGGACTTTTAACTATCTAACAAGACCTATTAAAAGATCATTATCCCCTAAAAAGAGTCTTCCCCAAACCACCAAATCTGTTATTTTATTAAATAAAAATTAATTTAAAAAATCTGCCTACATTCCGCCGCTTTCCGCATTCAAAGAATTTCCCGCCTAAAAATGTTTAAAAGAAAAGCAAAAACGCATAAAAGAATTTTTCTCATTTTGCAAAATTAATCGCATTTTAATTGCATTTATGTACGTTTATCGTCATTGCTATAAATTACTTTTCCTCCCGCTGAGGTTATCAACAATTGATAGCGCAGCAGAAAAATAAATTTCAAGAAGAAGCAGCGTGAGAAAATGATGGATCTTCAAGGAGATCATTCGGATCTCTCTTCCAAGAACGTGTTTGATCGTTTGAGAGGCTAAAAAAATTGATTTGTGATTGATCTATTCAGCTGAATATTGCGCTGCAAAACACTTTGCTTATTTCTATGGAAGTTTTATTTTATTTTTTCTTATTTGCCCCCGGGATGGGGGTTTTTGGGGGGGAGGGACAGAAAGTGAGGGGAGAAGGAGAGTTGAGGAGTTTTTTTTTTATGATTTCACTGTGTACGTTGTGACTTTCCCATTGTCGTTGACGGTCGTTTGAGCCTCCCTGTGGGATTGCACGTGCCCATTGATGTCGGATGAGGAGGAGAAACTCGATGAGGAGACCCCGTAGAAGCCAGGTGGGCCAACGGACATGCTAACAACGGGATTACCTCCACTGCCATGTAGCGTGTCCACATTCGGGGAGTTCTAAAACGGAGAAAAAGAAATTTAACGTTTTTCTTCTTGAAAATAAATTCAGCAAACTCACAGGATTTGCAGGAATAATGTTGGCTGTTTGGTAGGCACCCTGTGGTCCCAGGGAGGCACTTGAGCTGGCATAATTGGGTGCATAGTAGCCACCACCGAGGCCCGCACCTGCGTCAGCACCCCCAAAACGACTTCCTGCTGCGTTGATCTGATTGAAGAGTGCCGCCTGGTGTGCCAATTGTTGGCTGATCAATCTACAGACGAACGATATGATCAAACGATTAAGCAGAGCTATTTTTGGGGTCTTCACAAAACACGCATTATCATCACAACTTCATGGCTATTTTCCGCTTCAGCGCAGAGATCAAGAACACGCGCAAAAACATTTTTTTTTTGGAAGCAAAATGTCTCGCTCTCATGAATTTTTAATTGAGAAAAAGCCAATCGGAGATTATTGGAAGCTGTGATAAATATCATTTCTATTTTGATTTTATTAAGGATTAGTCACAAACTAATATTTTATGCTCTGTTGTATATAAAAGCTTCACGCTATGTAGAAGCTTGTAAGCTATATAGAAGCTTGTAGTTAAAAGCTGTAGTGTAGTGAGCTTTTAACTATCTTTCATTCATCGAGAGAGATTTCCCAGCAGAGGAAGAGATCTGTAATCAACACTCTGTTGGAACTTCCTCGATAAATCAATCAATTGACAATAAACATCCATTTAAAAGCTCCCAAGTTATGTAATTAAACGAGAAAAATTTATGGCCATCGTGATGATCATACGCACCAAAGTTCCCCCGCCTGGAGCAAATGGACATGAGTCAGAGAATGAGAAATTTTCCATTTTTCTCTCTTCCTGATTGCAAAAAGCAAGAAATCACACAACACCAGAACCAGTTAAAGAATAAAGATTAATATAATTAAAAAGACAGAGAAATTCGTGCAGAAACATGCGTATGAGAGGAAAGATTTCTTAATTAATTCTTTGGTTACTCATTGTAAGGTCCTGACGAGGCAGCGGCGAAAGCTTTAGAGCCAGGAGAGGCATAGGTCATAGTTGCAGCACTGAGAATCACATAAAATTTCAAATAAATATTCCACCATCACCACGCTAACCAAAGAGCCGCAAAGCTCTGGAGAAGCAGAAAGAGAAGAAAAAAGGACAAAGGAAGTCCTTACTTGGCATAATTATCACTGAGGCTCTTCCAGAAGTTAACGAAGAGATTCTGATAGTCTTGCTGTGATGGGCCAGTTGGGTAGAGAGCGGCTTGTGGGACAAATGGAGCAGCTCCAGTGCCAACGTAGGCGCCTCCACTTGCACCAGCGAATGCTCCACCAGTTCCAGTGCTTCCACCGCCATAGTTGCCACCAGTTCCTGTGGTTCCACCACCGTAATTCCCACCACTGAAGGTACCACCGCCAAAGCCTCCAGTAGTGTCATAACTGCCACCACCGTAGCTGCCACCGCCATAGCTTCCACCGTAGGAACCTCCCCCTGTGGTTCCTCCGACAGCTGATGACCCAAGAGAGTTATCCGTATAAGGATACTGGGATCCATAAGAGCCTCCCGCTCCGAGGGCAGTTGTAGCTCCACCGAGAGCTGCACCACCGGTTAGTCCTCCAGCTTGAGCAGCAGTGCCTGCTGAAGCAAAAGATCCGGCACTCGATGAAGCTCCCAAACCACCTGTTGGTGTGGAATAACCTGAAATGTAATTAAAAATTAAAAGAATTCTCATAAAATCCTTCTTTTCTCATCTTATGCATCTCAAATACAATGTGGGGCAATTGAATTGATGCATTCAGATTTATCTCTTAAGAATCTTGGAAAGTTTAACTTAAATATTCTGTAGGAAGTTTAAGAAAGTTCTAAATAATTTTTCTATTTCTTGTTTAAAATTAAGATAAATTCTGCAGTTTCCTCTTCAAACTGAAGCACAAATTAAATTATTAGAAAGCTGCAAAAAAAAGTTCAAAAAAAACTTCGTATTAATAAATTTTGTCAACAGTAGTCAGTTGTGATCATCTTGTTAGTCATCTCTCATTCTACACATTTTTTTATTACACAATTCAGCTTTTTTTCGTCTTGACTAGAATTCTGGTCAGTTTGCATTTCCCATTGATATGTTAATAATAAACTTCTTTGAATTCTGGATTTGTTTTTTGACCTCTAACTCCCACAAGTTCATTAATTTGATAATTATGATGAATTTATGATTATTATTTAAGAGTTTTAATCTTTCACTTTAGTTAATGATGCATAAAGGATATTCGAGGAGATCAATGCAATTTTTTGTGTTTTCTACTATTTTATGGGAAAAGCTTTTCCACAAATTCTTTATGTTTAAATAAAATTCTTTCTTTACCCAAGAATGCCCAAAATAAGGAATAAAAAGACGAAAAACCCGATCTTGAAATTTTATTCTCTTTAAATTAGTTTTCAAGCTTTTCAAGTGATGAACTGAAATCGGGTTATGCTAAAAACATACAATAAAACTCTGCTAATTGGTTATGCTAAACTAATAGGTAGCGGTTTATTTCTCTTTACAATTCCATAAGAAAATTATTTTATTTAGGTACTGAATTTTGTACCTTAAAGTTTAGACTGTAAACTTTTCTTTATTAACGAAAAATAAAGCTCTTAATTAAGACCAATAAAATGTTTGAAAATAAATTAATATTCTTCCTTTAATTGTTCATAGAACTTACTTTTTTTTAAGTGTTTAACTAATTTCTGACAAAGAAATGAAGCGAATTAGCGGAATTAAAGGATGGTCAAATATATTTTGGAAAATCTAACGGAACAAAATGGCTAAAATATGATTATAATAAAGAAAAATATTTTTTAAAAGTCTTTATTAAATTCTAATCAATACGGGGTTATTTGACGAGAATTTAAGCCAATTTTCAATTTTTAGTATCAAATTTGACTCCAAAATCGCTCCTGAAACTCTTTGAGTTCCTAAAATCATTCAATTATCCTTTTAGATAGTCTTTTGTGCAGAAATTTTCCCATAAAATTTAAGGTGAACTTGTCTATATATATAGTCACGGAAGTTTTAGCTTAAAGTCTATTAATTAAAAAATTTAATTTCTGGAAAATGTCATAAAAATTTTCTTTGATTTCTAAATAAAATTTATCGCAGCAAAAAATACTTTAAAAATTTTTTTAAAGTAAGATCCAACAGTAAAATTTCTCAAATTAATTAAAAATTGTTAATTAAAAAATTCTCCATTTTGCACTGAAGAAAAAATTCCTCATCAGTTCACTTGGACCACACTGTACTCCCACAGAATCAATTCATTCAAAGAATTTTCCATTTAAAAGGGAAATATATATTGCTCCATTGAAAATACTTAAATATTATTACTTAAATATGTATTTTTAATTATTTTCTTTCTAACTAAAATCTCTGCAAAATTGAAGCAAAAACTTTGCTTAAACTTCCTCATTTTATTTCCAATCAAAAAAAATTCTAAACTTGTGCCTTATCACAAAATTAGCAGGAAAACTCTCTTCATTCCATGGCGAAGAACTTTAATAAATAAAAAAACTCACCAAGGGTGATGTGGAGGGCGCAGAAGAGGGTGAAAAGTCCCACGAAGAGCTGCATTCTTCCAAGAAGATAATATTCAGTTAAAAAAAATCACAAAATTTTCGCTCCTTTGAGGGCAAATAGAAGACACTTTATTCTCTAGAGAAAAAAAAATCTTTTCCAGCACACTTATGGGGAAACTTTTCGTACTCCTCCCTTGGATCTGCGCACAAACACTGCCCGTCGTCACTGCAGCTAAGATCGTTGCGACCGCGAAAAATGTGTTTTCATCCAACAACCGGCCACGAACCTTGAACTTTTTCTACTTGAGAAGTGGTCGTGTGAAAAAAAATTATGCAAATTTTGCGATTACAGCTCCCAAAATGCTGCCGCAGCACTTTGCGGGAAGCTTCTTCGCTGAGATGAGATTTTTCGGGTATAGCTTGTAGCTTGATTTGTTTAGCACCTGGCGATGAACGCAGCACAACTGAACCCACCACCAACTGCCCAGACGTCTTTATAAAACTTTTTTTTTCCTGTTCGCAGAAGCAAAAGAAGCAACAACGACGACAAAAAAAAACAACGTGACGCCTGTGGAAGGAAGACCGCGAGAGAGAGACACAAGCACATGAGATTGCGCGCCTCTTGTTCTTCCTCCACACATAAATCTTCCAGTATTATGCAGATTTCTTCGCACATCGTTATTTATTCTTCGCGATCGTCAATTTCTCTTGACTTTTTGAAGAAGAACAAAAAAAATTGAAACAAAACAAGAATGATTCTCCTTCATCTCTATAAATCGCCTCGTGTGTGCGATCCCCATTTCCGCCAGAGAGTTTTTTTTTTTCATTTAGAGAGAGAGATGTGATTTAATCTCGTGCGAGATCAACAAGGAATCATATCTATTAAAAACAAATTTTTGCATAGCCCACGATCGGTGTGTGATCGTCAAACCTGTTGTCGCGGGTTTTCCCATCACATTGCCCCCGCTCCTCTAATCATTAGCCGGTTGCACCTCAGCTTCGGTGAATTCTTTGATTTTTTCCGACACCACTTTGAGCACACTCCACTCAAGATTGAAGATCTTCTCAGACGACAGACCCGCCTTGTTCACCTCCATGGCCAGGGATTTGAAGAAGAGCTCCACGCTGTTCTCTGGTTCACTCGCTGCGCCCTTCCCGCGTACCTTCCTGCTACGCTCTTGGGGTTCCGGAGACACTGATGAGCTACTCGATTCGGCATATGTGGCGGGATTTGGGGGCTTCTGCTTCCGACGCTTTGGCTCTGTGACTTGGGGGAAAGTTTGATCCTCCGATACTCCGCTGCAAAGTGAAGGGAAACAGATTTTAAAAAAAAATCAATTTAAATGGATTTAATGATTTATAAAGTTTTATCATAAAAATCATAAATGAAACAAGGAATTTGTTTGGCAGAGGCGTAGTCAGAAATCTTTTCAAGGAGCTGCTACAAGATTTTTTTTGAAGACGTTATTCGATTAAAAAACAATTTGACATTTCTTTAAAAATGTTTGACATTTCTCATCTAACGTTATGATAAGTACGATTGTCAATTTCCTTTTTAACGATTGACGTTTCTTTTCAAAATTCGACGTATGTAACATTGAACGTTTTTTTCCTGACATTTGACGTATGTTTCAACGCTTGATAATTGTTTTGAAGTTTCTTTTCAAAATTTGACGTCTCTTTTGTAACATTGACCTTTTTTTCTGACATTTGACGTCTGTTTCAATGCTTGATAATTGTTTTGAAGTTTCTTTTCAAAATTTGACGTCTCTTTTGTAACATTGACCTTTTTTTCTGACATTTGACGTCTGTTTCAACGCTTAATAATTGTTTTGAAGTTTCTTTTCAAAATTTGACGTCTCTTTTGTAACATTGAACGTTTTTTTTTTGACATTTGACGTCTTTTTCAACGCTTGACACTTGTTTTATAACTTTGTTTTTTTTCCATTCTATATTTGGAGTTTTTATTAAATATCTGTCACTATTTTCTAACGTTTAATTATTTTTTACTTTTGGAATCGTGAAAATAATTCTTTTGACTGCGTAGGAAAAGCTAGAAACGAGAATTTTTAGAAAAGAAACATTAAACGTTAGAAAAGAAACATTAAACGTTAGAAAAGAAACGTCAAATGTTAGATTTCCAAGAAAAAATTATCAAGAATTTTTAATTTGAATATCAATCTTCTTAAATAGATTCTTCAATTGATTTTCAATTCATTTTTATGTCTTTTAAATAGTTTTTAGCTGTATTTTTGGGATTTATTTTAGACCCCTTAAAAATGATTTCTGACTACGCCCCTGAATACTTCTTGTCAGAATTTTTACTCAAATGATTTATAAAGTTCTAGACTGATTTCTATCTTAAAATGAAACTTAAAATAAAACACCACAGGGAAAGAAATAAATTCGATCTTCCTGAATTTATTAGATCTTAAAGCTGCGATAACATTTCCAGCACATGCCTGTAGTTAATTCTCAAATTTATCTTTTTCCTCATTCTTCTCGCCCAAAGCTGCTCTAAAAAGAATAATTTAGCAATAATTTGACTTACTTGGGATTGTCATCGAACATTGTATTCTCTCCCGTGTCCAGAACTTCCATTTTGGGTATCTTTGGCCTCCCATCTGTCTCTCTTCTCGGTGCTTCCTTCTGCCGTACCTTCGGGATGTTTCTGCCAATTTGCAGTGGATCCTCATCCCTTGGTTCACGTTTAACGTTAACCACCTCGAAATCCTCATCCGAATCCTCCCCAGAGCGGGAATCATGCATTTCTGATGCCTTGGCGAGTAAATTATCGAGATCCGCATACAGGGACACCCGACGCTTCTTCACACGTCCCATTTCGAATTTCTTCTTTGCCCACGAACGTCTCCAATCAATCTCTGATTTATACGGTGGACCCTGTGTGTTTAGCTTCTCCGCCAGTTCCTTCCACAAGCTCATCCGGGATTTGTTATTTGTGCGATTCCTCTTCTGCAGCATCACTGGATTTGTTGTCATAAACTCCAGCACCGTCCGTAGCTGCTCTTCATTGAATTTTCCCATGTTTTCCTTTTATTTTTCAAGTATTTTTCACAAAAAACTTTACAATTCTGAAAATATCTTTCTCAAAATATTTTTCCAATCAAACTGTCAAAAATCAGCTGATTGTTGTTTGTTTACAAGCGAAGCGCGCTTTGAATTTTCTCAAGCTCCGGAGTTTTCATTGAAAAACTAGTGAAAAGCCGTGTTTATTGGGAAATTTAATTTCTCAATCCATTGTGTGAGAAGAGGTGAGTAATTCTTGTTAATTATTTTGTAGAAAATTGCTGTATTTTGGCTAGAAAATTAAAATTTTGCTTGCTGGATGTTTTCTTGGCATTTTGACCAATTTTGTGGGGGAAATTAGGCAATTATAGCAAAATAGGTCAGGAGATGCGTCCAAGAAACTCCTAGTAATTAATATTTGTTAATTTCAACAAGAATTTGTGGTAAAAATTGATTGATAAAAATCAGAATCAAAAAAATGAGAACATAACCTCAAAAGGCAAATAGGGAAGCTTCGGGTAGTTTTGAGACTTAAACCTGAGTCCCCTGAAACTCACAATTTGTTTTTTAAGCCTTCTCAGAAACAGAAAATATTAAAAAGAACTTTATTTTTGGTTAAATCTTCAGAAAAAACATTTCCGGAGAATGAAAAGAGTGGCAACAACGGTGAAGGAAGATAAACGGAAGATGCTAAAAGTAGAAGCATTGGAGAGAGTTGAGCCTGAAGATGAGACAGCTAAACTCCCGCGTGGCTACACTGAATCCGATGCTGAGAGTGAGGAGGATGATACTCTCTTTACAGGCATGAAGGATGGAAAGCTCCTTGTGCGCGGGAAGACGCTCGAGCAGAGATTGGCAAAATTCGTCATGGAGGACAATATCTCTGTGTCCAGCACAAAGAAGATGCTTCACATTCTCCGGGAGTATGGGCATGAGGATTTGCCAACGAGTAAGACAACCCTCATAAAGGATAACATTGATTTCTCCAGTGAGGTCATGAAGGTCGTCAAAGGTAAAAAGGAAGCTTTCATGGAGATTTTAAAGACTTCTTCGTTAATCATGAAAAAAATGCATTTTTCAGGCATTGAGAAGACACTCAAGGCTAAGCTGGACTTTGTCATGGATCAAGCGACGAGACTCGAATCAAGCCTAATGCTTCCGGATGAGGCAGTTGAGACGGCAAACTACCGTCATTGGTCCATAAATGACAAAGTGGGCAACACTCACATCTTCCCCATCGCCTCCAGGGAGCATTTTGAGAAGATTGATTCGATGTTTGACTCAGATTCAGTTCTGGTGCGTCACTAATGATCGAATAATTTACCGGAAAACTTTATAAAAGAAGTATTTATTTGATTTTCCATTAGGTTCGTCAAGTCAGGGACACAATCCTGGCCTTCCCGACTGACTGGATGCGTCTCCTGGTGGCTGATGATGTTCTCTGCCAGTTCACCATCTCCCGTTCCACAGATCGCCGTACAATCTTCTCCTTCAAACTCTTTCAGTATGCACAGAAGTTGACCAACTACCACGATGTGGTGCATCAGTTTAAGATTGCCCGGGACAGGTACACTAAGCGTGTGGCCAGGAAGGTAAGTTTCTCACACAAAAAGCTTCATTTTTAAGGGAAAAATATTTTAAATTCATTGAAATTATTGAGATTATTTTAATAGGGGCGATAGGGGCTGTTTTAGATAAAAGTTTGCCAATTTTTCGCAATCTTCTGGGATTTTTTTGCGTTCTTTTAGGAATTTCTTTTGAATTCTTTTACGATCTTCCGGGAAATTTCTTTTAGCTCATTTTAGGGAATTTCTGTAAGATCTTTTGCATTTTTAGCTGTGATTCTTTTATTTAGGAGTCTGATTTAAGATCTTTTACAATATTTGAAGAATTTGATTTAAAATATTTTGCGATTCTTAAGAAAATTTAAATCTTTGATCTTTTCCTAACTTTTAGGAAATTTCTTTTTAATATCTTTTTAATCTTTTTTGGAAATTTCTTTGAGATCTTTCAGTGAATTTCTTTAAGAACTTTTACAATCTTTTAGGGAATTTCTTCAAGATCTTTTGCGCTGTTTGCGCTGCTTTTAGAAAATTCAAGATCACTCATGGGAATTCTTATAAAATTCTTCTTCTTTGTTCTTAGTAAATTACGTAAATTACTTTAAGATATTTTACGATCTCTTAATAAATTTCTTTTAGATATAATGCGCTCTTAAAAAAATAAAAAAAATAAGATCTTTTGCGATCTTTAAGTTTTCTTTACGATCTTTAATGAATTCAGTTAAAGATCTTTGGCAATATTTGAAGAAATTCAAATATTGGGCCTTATTCAGCGACCAAGAAACCCTTGAAATTCGCTTGAAATCTTGAAATTTCAGTACAAAATTCAAAGATTTAAAGGGTTTCTTGGTCGCTGAATTAGGCCCATTAAGAAGTAATTAAATTTTATATCTTTTAGAACATTTTATAATTTTAGATCGTCTACGATCTTAGAGAATTTATTTTCGATCTTTTAAGAATTTTTTAGATTATTTGAGATCATTTAGGAAATTTAATTTGAGATCTTTTATGATCTTTCAGGAAATTTTTTTAGGTCTTTTATGGAATTTCTGTATGATCTTATGCGATCTTTAAAATTTAATAATCAAAGATCTTTTCCAATCTTTTAGAAAATTTCGTTTAGATATTTTGTGATTTATTAGAAAATTTAATTTATAGATTTTTTACAAACTTTTAAAAATTGAATCTTTTGATCCTTTGTGATACTTTTAAAAAAAATATAATTAAAGATATTTTTTTATCTTCTTATGAAATTTAATTTTTAGATAATTTACGATATTCTTTGCAATTTCTTTTGGATATTTTGCATTCAAGATCAGCTCAGTGAAATTTTTAGTGAAGAGATTTCAAGAGAGATTCTCATGATCGCCTAAAGATCGAATAGAGATCGCAAAAGATCCTGAATAGGTTAAGATCTCAAAGAAATTCCCTAAAATATCACAAAAGTTCTAAAATTAGATTCTTAAAAATTGAAAAATTTCAATTCCTAAAACAATAAAAATCAAATAAAACTCTAAAAAATAAATAAAAGATTTCTAGAGAAAACTTTTTTACCTTCGTTTTGCAGAAGAAGCTCGATGAGCAACAGAGATCAGTGGAGAACACAATGACTCCGAAGCAGGAGTTAGATGATGTAGATGAAGAGACTGAGTCCGTTTGACCGCCGCTCACACTAAATTCCACAAAAAAATTCAACAACAAACAACTTTGAAAAAAAAAAAACAATTTCTAAAGAGATGAAATAAAGATTTATTTGTCGAGCGATTCTAAAATTAATATTTCAATGGGATCTACAAGATTTTTTTTTTAATTTCTGAAAAGATTTTTGTTTTAGATTAATTTTGAATGAACCAATAAAGTTTTTCCCCATTGTTACTAAATCCCCATTAAAACCACAAAATCCAGGAAGTTAAAAGCCTTTAAAAATGGAGTCTTTTGCAAACTCCATGAAGCCGGCTTCTATACCTACGCTTTGATGGTTCTCCCCTCACACAAAATGTTGAACGAGCAACGTATTAGAATCGTCTCCTAATCAGAAAAAGAGAACATGCAGCAGCAGCTAGAGATCCATCAGTTCCACACAAAAGTGATCAGCAGCATTGTCCACGTGAATGGATGTCCAACGCCTTTTGATCTTTGATGTGCAGCCTGGATAGAAGAAGCGCATTGTGTGTGTGGAAATGGTCTGATGGAAAATGTCACAAGATGGTGGTTGTGTTGTTGCAATGCATGTAAAAACGCCCATGTGCGGAGCACACGATGCCCAACCCTGGGGCACGCCCTGTGTCCGTTTTTTTGTGGGACTTTTTGATACGTCACGTCGCTCGTTTGATGTTGATGGTTGCTTTTGCGTTGGACAATTGAGATTTTCCTTGAAAAATCAACAAAAAGACAAAGGACGCTTAGCGTCATAACCTCACTTTCATACAATTTTAAAAAAAAATGGCAGTTAACGGCAGTCATGATTAATTTTGAAAGAAGCTTCATGGAAATGAGAAAAATCAGAGATATGAGGACTTACCAGGAACATTAAGTGCCCTTCGATGTTTTCTGAACCCGTTCACACCCACGGTGTCCATCCTTCGTAGAGCACTGAGAGATTATCAATGTCCATTGCCTCCCGGATCATCCAGTCCACTTGCTCGGGTACGGTGCTCCGTCTTGTCGCCTCTGGATCCCTCCCCTCGAGTTTCAATCGTATTCTCCGCCATACCGACACCCCATACGCATTCCTCTTCTGTAAACTCTGATCACGTGTCTTCCCTAACCTCCCATTCTCCTCATTCTTTGCCGCAAAGGCTTCATGATGGTACTTTTTCAGATCCGATGGACCCTCAAAGATGCCATCAATCTCTCTCTGTAGCACTGCAATTTGCTCAAGAACTTCCTCTGGCTTGCCATCTAAGGCTTCCTTCCGTAGACTCTCAAGGAGATTTTCATATGTTGTTGCAAAGGATTTGCATTTAAGTAAATACTCCTTTGTTGCACTCTGATGTTTCCCCTCCATACGTAGACTACTCTTGAGGAGTCCACGGATATCCGTGGAGATACGTACAAAATCAACATTGAGACGTTGTAGCTTCTCCATAAATATCCCGATGTTTTGCCACCTTTCCTTTATGTCTTCATTCAAAAGATTTTTTGCCTTTTGAACATCCCAAAGTTGTCTTTCCAAGCTTGTTTCTGTCTCATCAACCCATTCAAAGGTGATTTCCTGATCATCTGGGATGAATTCAATCAACTGTTTCGGGGGGAAAAGCAAACCTTTAGACGCCATCTTGAAATTTGTGACATATCTTTGACGGTTTTTTGACAATTGGAAGTATTTGACAGTTTTTTTAACAATTGGAAGTATTTGACAGTTTTTTGACAAAAAGAACTATTTCAATTGATTTAATAACCTACCTTGTTCCGTTTAATGAGGCCTTCATATGAGACAAAAGAGATTCGACTAGTCATGCCATATAGCGCATTATCTGTTTCTACTAAATCAGAATTGATGTTTTCATACTTCAAAATAACGTTGTAATTCTCAATGGCGATCTTTGTGAATTTTGACAACTTCTCCATATTGTCTCGTCGTACAAAAGCCGTTAAACCAAACATTGGCAACACACCTGATAGCTTCTCATGCAAACTACTCATCTCATTGTACATCTTCTGTATACTAATCTCCAATGTACCCACAGTATCCAGCATTTTCTTTATATTCTCCACGAAGTCCTTGCGTGTTGGAAACCTTGATGTTCCTCCTTCATCCTCAAAGCGCCACTCATAGGCACTCCCAACAATCTTCAGCGTTATTGTTCGCACTTTCATCCAACGAATTACGTCCAAATAGACTGAAGCGGCGTATTTTGATGTGAAATACTCGATTATTGAGAATCTCTCAAAATGTTCCTCATCACCGATTTGATCATTTAGTCTCCTCATAAATTCACCTTGAGATGCATTGAGGAGCTCAGTTAAGCTCCAACCATGCGTTGTTCCGTTCTTCTTCCAATCAATACCATTTTTCTCGAGGAATTCCACAAAAATCAACCCACTGCAGTATTTTGCAATTGGTGAGACAATTTGGTGCAAAAACTCTTGGACGTAGCGTTCGTGGGCACCATAGAAATGCTGATACATGTCTGATGATGGTGCGCCAGCCCTCCTAAAGGCACACGCAATCTGCAAAATGCACGTAAAGAACTCAATGATTGCCTCCAATTTCTTTAACGTCCAAATTCTCCGTAAAATCTTTCCTTTTTCCGGGTTCTGCTGTATTTCCTGTATATAAGAAAAAATGCTTATTAATGAATTCTTTCTTGAAATCAACTTAGCATTGAAGCTCCATCTTTTGCCAGAGGATGAATAACTATTGCGATTTTGGTGCAATTTCTTGCGATTTTTCGTCATCTTTTTGTAAATTTTGTTTTCTATTGTCAGATCTCCGTTGCATTTTTGCATTTTCCCTTATGATCAAGCATTTTCCATTGTGATCTTGCGATCTTACGTTCTCCATTAAACCCTGTCCATTGCTTAACCATAAAAACGTATTTTTAACGATCTTTCTTGCAATCTTTTTGTAATATTGCTTAGTTCTTTTGTTCTCTGATACGTTCTTGTGTTCTCGCTTGCTCTATTGCGATCTTACTTGTAATCTCGTGTTCTCGCATGTGATCTTACGATCTCCGTGGTATTTTTACGTCTTCCACTACGTTCTTCTTTGTGATCTTGCGCTTTTGCTTGCAATCTTGTGATTTTTGCTTGTTATCTTGCGATTTCTTTTGCGTTTTTCCATTTTTGCATGAGATCTTGCGTTTCTTATTATGATCTTGCTATTTCCTTTGCGTTTTTGTATGCGTTTTTTGCTTGCAATCTTACGTTTTTGCGTTTTTTACTTGCGATCTTGCGCTTTTGCTTGCAATCTTGCGTTTTTTGCTTGTAATCTTGCTATTGCCTTTTGCCTTTATCCATTTTTGTCTGAGATCCTGCGTTTTTTGCTTGTGATCTTGCTATTTCCTTTGCGCTTTTGCGTTTTTTTCTTGCAATCTTGCACTTTTGCTTGCGATCTTGCGATCTCTTCATATAGATCATCACAAATCCTGCAACCTTACGTTCATTCTCACGCCATAGTTATTCACCCATTTGCTTCTTAATTAAAAAAAAGAAATGAGAGTATTCATTGCATTTAACATTACTTACCATTTGACGCTTCCCAGATGCAACAACATCCACCTCCTGCACCTTCTCAAGCACATCATTCTCCATTAAATTGCTCACAATCTCTTGGAAATCCTTTACATCGGGGAATGTTTCGTTAATTTTCAATAGAAGTTTTTCTCCAGCTGTCTTCTCAATTACTTCACTGTATTCCCCAATTAATGATTCAAATTTCTCCTCAATTTGCATGCCAACAGTTTGTGTGGCACTGTAACATCCTGAATTCTCTGCAGTACCGTTCAAATCATCAATTGCATCCGATATTATTTGTCCTAATGCAACATCATCATGCTGTAGACTTGAGACCATTGTGATCATTTGCAAAATAGATGCATCATCATTCGTAATCCTCAGGAGGGTCTCTAGAGCAATATCCTTTGCAAAATTCTCCAAAAATTCCCAAATATTCTTCACTTTAGCCCAAATTTCATTAATATTGCTGATGAGGTGGTTGTTAATGCCACGTAATTCGCGATCAATGTACTTTGCAACAAATGCAATGCCCTGAATTTCAGCCTTTAATGCTATTTCAGGGTCGAGAATATTCTCTAAAACATTCGGGATATTCTTTGTGAGGCATACGAGGATAAAACCCTTTGCATTGCCATTTAAACGGTTAAAGCTTTCGTCCAAGATATTGTCATACCTTCGCTCAATTGTTTGTTTTTGACTCAATTGATACAAGAGCCCCATTGGTGGCGAAGTCTGTTGGATGAAGTACTCCGTTATGGATGAGAAGCGATCTAGGTATCCATTGCACCACATTTCACACGGTCGATCTCTCAGTTCATGAGCTTTCTGCTGTGCCAACTTAAATTTATTCTCTTCCATTAATTTCTCACACTGCACAAAAACATCATGACGCCTCTTGTAGCAATCTTCGTCCCGGATTAAGGGCATTACACCATTGTACAGGAAAAATTGCTCAAAAATTCCCTCAAGAATTTGCAATTCCTCCTTCATTGATAGACCCATTTCTTTACAGAGTACATGACCGGAAACAATGTCATGTTTATGATCAGCATAGAGTTGATCCCTGTGCATCATTGGCAGAATATATTTTAACCTTTCAAACTCATTTACTTCCACGTTGTAATGTAAAGCATCAAATTCATCCCATTTTGGCACATTAACACCTTTACACGGAAACTCCGGAGCTTTCCCGCGGAATCTCTCAATGTTCCTCTGGATGAAAGCATGTGTATCTTCTTTATGCTTTTCAATGTTCTTTAATTTGTTTTTAACTGATAAAATTTCGGATCTTTGCCATTCATCCACCATTTGAAGATTCCGAATTAATTCTATACGTTTCTTCAAAACTGTTTTCTGCTCATCAAGCTTATTAACTTCCATTGCTACCTTTTGTATTGGTTCAGTGTACTGCTTTAGCTCTTCCAGAACTTCCATAGTGGACCACCTTCAATGGAAAAATCAAATCTTTCCTGAAATCTCTAAAGATCAAATCAAATTCTACCCCTTAAACCCAAAATTTAAACTACACAAGACTAAAAAAAATTCAATTTGGACAAAGCAAAAGGACTCAGGGAGAGCAACAAAGGATATTTTCTCTCCCTAAAGCAAGCATTTCATGTGTTAGAGCATCCAATATATATGTGTAGGTAACTACCGATTAGTATTCCAGCTCCTTTTCATTTCACCATACCGCAATTTGAGCATCTCCTTCTCCTCCCCGTTGTTTATTTGCTTCACCTCAGTGCCATTAGGGGTGGTGTCATCATCCTCACCCACTGCCCAATCCACCAATGGATCATACACAAATGCCTCGAGGAGCGTCAATAGGGTCTCCCTGCCACGTTTTAGTGCCTTCAGCACATTCTCACATGCCAAGCGAAAAGTTCCCTACAAAATAAAATTAATTGTGGCTGTCTCTCTCTCTCTCTTTTTACAAATTACATAACATCCGGTTTATGCTTCGTGTCAAGTTCAGGAAAAAGGAAGTAAAATAATGTATGGGAATTGTGGAAGAGTTGAGATTATTATAGAAAGAATTTATTTAAAGGATTTATAAGAAAATATTGTGGTAGAATTTTTCTCTTAACCCTCCGTATACTGTGAGAGGTAGGTGACCGACCCCAGAGTTTTATTTCGATTAATTGCGCATTAGTCTTTAGAGGTATAGAACCAAGCTTCTGGAAATAAATTCCTTGGTTATCTGAGAAGATTGTGTAAAAATTTCAGGTCAATTCGACAACTAGAAAAAAAGTTATTAACAAAAATGTAAGAAGAGGGAATTCAAAAATTGGTGTAACGGTCAAATTTATTCCAGTTTTCTTCCACACTATTTGTCTCTTTCTAGAAGATTCTAACCTCTAAAAAATCATTGCAAAAATCATCCAAAAATCCATTGAAAAGTTTATTTTTGTGTTCTAAAATGGACAAAAGACTTCTTAAGGAGTACCAAGGAGACTATTAAAATCTCATTTGACCGAAGGAATTTGCTAATTTGCGAGGATTTCTATGGGGTCGGTCACCTTCCCCAATAGTAATGCGCGTGAGTGTTTTGGTCCCAGTATATGGAGGGTTAATGGGTCAAAAAATTTATTTTCTTAGAACGAAACATTCAGATATTACTTCTCTGGAAAAGAACATTAAAATCGATTAAAATTATTTTCAAAAGAAAACCTGTAAAAAAAATATTTTCTTTCATGAAAATTTAAAAAAAATCAATTTTCAAATGAACTCACAGAAAGAAAATGGAGATCAAAACTTTATTTTTTAGCAAAAACAAAATCAAAATCAAATTATTTGATTTAAATTAAAATACACACAGAAAAATAAAATCAATAAATACGAGTCCCAAAATGGATATTTACGAGTATTTACAACGTAGAATATAAAGCGAAATATCTCAGTATCACGCAGCTAAATGCCTGATGATGGTCTTAAGTAAACCGATACGTCGTTAAAAGCGCCACAATGCTCATTTTTTATGCCTGAATATGAATAAGAAAATTTTGGTTTCTATCCCTTTTTATTGTTTTTTTTTTTAACCTGCTGGCCGCCAAGACCTTGGAGCTTCCTTAGAGCGCCAAGGTGGGGTCGTTGAACGACCCCAAGAAGGAAGTCGATTTTCTCATAAACTATAAAACCGGGAACTGTCGGGTCACTACCTTTAGACTCCTTATATAGTCCTCTTGCCCCTTGCATCACAAATTCGCCACCCGGAAACACGCAGAAGAAGATATTAGGGAAAAACATTTTTCACTCATTTTTCACACTTTCTTCGTGAGAAATTTGCCACGAAGTTGACCGCAACTGCTATTTTTTTTCACTACTTCCCCACATTCCCCTCACTTCCCGCACCGTGATAAATGGCAATATTTCTCGAATATTCTTTATTGTTTTGCACATTTATATGCTTCTAATTATGTTTTATGTTGTTTATGTTACTTATTCGCGATAATTCTGACACTGAGATGGTAAAGTGGAAAAGTAAACACAACCCTTTAACCCCCTTCAACCATATGATTTATGATGTGACTAACTTCATTCTAAGAAATTTTCCGCAGCATGGCCGTTACACCAATTTTTGAATTCCCTTCTTCTACATTTTCCTTAATAACTTTTCTTGTGGTGGACGGATTGAGCTGAAATTTTTACACAACCTCCTCAGATAACCAAAGAACTTATTTCCAAAAGATGGGAATGGTATCTTTTATATTTATTAAGTTATAGCACGAAATATAGGGCTGGGGTCGTTCAACGACCCCGCTTGGCGGCCTAGAGGTTAACTGTGAATCATTTTTCATAATTTTATGTACAAGAAACAACATAATTTCATGCATGAAACATGTGCGTTGATGCTGCAATTATTAATAAGAAAATAATCACTGATCGCAGCATTGCAGCATATGTTGCATTGAAATGAAAATTAAGTAAAATTGATAAAATATAATCTGGATGTAGTTTTTTTTGCTTTTTTGAGGCAGATCGTACCCGAATTTTAATTAACCCTTGGAGGATTTTGCTGGCCAAAGTAGGAAATTCGATTTTTTTTAATCGCTACAAAATAAATAATGGGCCTAATTCAGCGACCAAGAAACCCTTGAAATCTTTGAATTTTGTACTGAAATTTCAAGATTTCAAGCGAATTTCAAGGGTTTCTTGGTCTCTGAATAAGGCCCAATAAATGGATAAATTCTACATCTGCGTATAAAGAAGTTTCATTACTTTAAGATCGTCAAAAGAAAACTTAGAAAAACATTTTCTTTTGAGAGAAAATGAAGATCAGACTTTTGAGGTTAGAAACCTTGATCCTTTAAAGTGTTAATGACTCGGTGCTTGAGATTTTACACGTGAAAGGACAAGAAAAAACAGCTTTGTTGTCTTTGTTGTCCATCTCGTACTCACATAGAAATTGTAATGGTCAAGTACTTGGAGCTTAAGTATGATGCCCCGTAAGTTTGGCTTCTTTCAAATGTTTTTTTTTTTTACCGAATTCAAGCCATCTTTTTGCTACTTACAATTGGAAGCACTGACGCATATGCTTTACACATATTTGTTATTTGGCAAATTTTTGCTGATTTTCTACAAGATTTTCTTTGTAAATATTTGTATCATTGCATGAAACAAAGGTGAATAGACTCCTTTTCTTATATTACATTTTTGAACTTCACAATGTCATCAATTAACTTTTCAAAGGTTTATTCATTCTTTAAAATCTTTCAACTCTACTTCCTTTCTGGGTTACCCTTACAAACAATTTGGGGAAGGAGAAGCTTTTCTTTTCCATAAAAAAAGTTAACGTATAGGTATCAATTTTCCACATAATATCCCAAAATAGCATTGCTCTACACATTTTCGTGGTTACATCGTGGGTTTTAGTAAAAGAAGACAAAAGCATCAAAATATATGGCTGGCATTTATATTTGATTATTATTGTTATGATATTATTTTTGTCGCTTGTCTTTCACACGCTTCAGTACCTTTTGCATTTTGACATGGAGTCAATAATACTCGCTTCCAATCATTCCCGGTGCGGCCTCACACCCGCGAAAAAAAAATCCCCCTCACAGTGCACTCAATATGATAAGATTTCAGATGGTTTAGGGCTCCACCACACACAATCTCTTCCTTTTTTTATCACACCACCAAAATCGTAACATTGATAGAGCAAAAGAGCTAAAATGATCAGCTGAACGGATTGCCACGGTGATAAAGATGACTTTATGCTTATTAGGAAGCGCGAGGAGATTTATTATATTAATTTCCCACACTGATTACAAATACATATTCCGCCCCTCCCCCCCTGTCATCCACCCACCCCCAGTCATTTTATTCATTCAAATGATTTATCGGGCATCATCTCCCCAGTGATCGACAGCGTGCGAGGAAATTCAATAAATCACACTCACAATTCCCACGCACATCAACCATGATAAGTGTTTGTTCTCCAGACAAAATCTACTCTTTTCCATAACAAAAAAAATACCTCCAATTTTCCCTCCACAAATGTGAAGAAAAGAAGAAAAATCAAATGGTAAGAAAATCTCCATCAAAACCCTCTCAGTTTGTTTATTTGTGCACGAAGATTGGGTGCATGATGCGGGGAATGAAGTTCAGTTAATTTGGTTTTCATGAGCTTCATCGAATTTCCACCTGCTTAACTCCCCCTCCCCCTCCTCCCCTCAATGTGTGTGCTTTCTGTACTTTTCCACACCTTGTATGTGTACGTATACACAAGGAGGGCAGAGTCTCTCTCTCACACACAGCACGAAGAGAGAAGGATTGTTGCAATATTGCTGAAAAGTTGGGAAATATATTTCATTTTTCGGGGAATGAGGAAAGACAAATTAAAATAAGACGGAAGGTCATTTTTAATTAAAATTCAACACAAGGTTAGCATAGAAAGTAAAAGAAGTAATAATTTACTATTAATTTTACCGAAAGGTGTGTATTTAGCAAAGAAATTTTATTCTTGCAATGCCAAAAAGCAATATTTCGTTGAATCTTCTTGGAAGGAATTCAAATTAAAAAGTTATTTTTAGGTTGAAAAAAAAAATAAAATAAAGGAACGAGGGTAGATTCGAACCCCAGGACTTTTGATTGCTTAGCAAGAGATCTTCCGTATTAACCTAATTAGGCAATACTTTTAGAAGAAGGGATAACCATAAAAAATTCTATTTTTGCTTAAACAAGAATAAAGTTGAATGAATAAGTGGTCAATTAGCGTTCTAAAGAAGTTTCTTCAATCAAAGGCTTAACCCTTTCACGTCTATTGGGTCACACGTAGACCCAAATGTGAAACATTTTATTTTACTTAATTTTAAGGCGTTAATTTTACGTAAATTAGGCTAAAGAAGACATTCTTATTGAGAAATATTTTTTGAGAGCATCCATTGAATAAACATTGCGATAAAAGGAGCGGATGTTTCAATGTTTCTATGTTTCACGTGGACGCGAAAGGGTAAATAAGGAAAGGGATATGTTGTGTTAGAATTTTTTTTTGACTTTTTTTTTAACCCTTTAACGTCCAACGTGAAACATAAAAACATTGAAACATGCGCTCTTTTATCGCGATTTTTATTCTATGAATTTTTTTAGAGGACTTTTCTCACTCAGAACGTCTTCTTTGTACCCTTATGCGTGAATTTGATGCATTTGTAACATGGAAAAACAATTACATTCATAAATAATTGAAAAAATAAAATGTTTCACGTTTGGGTCAGCGTATGACCCAAAAAACCTTAAAGGGTTAAACAGTATAAAAAAATAATGAAATTAAAATAAAAAGAAAATAATTCGTTTTTCGTTTTCAAAAGACAATATTTTTAAATTTGAAAAAAGAAATGGTTATTTTTGTGCTAGAATTTTACTTCAGAGTTTATTTATAAAAATCATTTAAAAAGTATTAGAAGATTTTTTTGATGGTTTATTTATACCCAAAGCCTAAGAAAGAAATTCCTTTACAATTTATTAATTGAAAAGAACCCGATCTATTAGGATTTTTTGCCTAAATAATTCATTAATTTCAACAAAATGTTTCCATTTTTTTGCAAGCTGGGGACTTACTCTATGTATGCTGCTTAAGACGCCTTTATGATATATTTAATAGTTCTCTCATAAAATATTCTATTCCCTTAATATATTTTTGTTTATTTATCGACAAACATATTTTTTTAAATAAATTTGAAACGTTTTTTTTTTAGGAATGAGCCATAATATCCGCTATTCTCAAATCTCAATTGATTTCTTTAAATAAATTAATTTTCCTTAGCATTTGGTGCCGGAGGAAAGCGACAATAATCTCCGAAAGTAGTTGAGAAAAATACGAAGAAAAATGTCAAATCTCGTATTTGAATTTCCCAACATTTGACCGAATAAATGTAATTTTTTTCTAAGATCTTTAACTTTTCTGAATCATTTTTGACCGATAAATTAACGCCTTTTTCTTCCTTATTATGCCATCAAATCATTCTCAATAATTTGATTAACTTGCGAGGAAACAAAAACAGTGAGGAAATTCCCCTGAAATCGTCATAAAGCTCAACAAATAGGCAAAAGTGCAGCTCATTGTTCCAAAGTCAAATTCCAACGAGTCACGATGCTTCCTCTCATTAAATTATCTCTCACTCTATCTCTCTATTAAAATGGGTTTTAAATTAATCGATTACGTCATGAATATTAATTCAAAACATTCGCTTTGTGCGGAAACTTTTCCACGCGACGTATCCAGGTAGTTTTCAATGAAATTCAATGAAATCAAAAGCTTTTGGCAAAATTTCCATCTCTCACTCTTCCTGCGCTTACTTGTGCGCGTCTTGTGGACTTTCCACGCACGGAGCTCGGTCTGCCACTTGATGCTTCTCCCCTTGAAATTACATTCGGCAGTTTGTTGCTAGAAATACGCCGAAATTGTTGGCTTCAGACGGCGCTCCTCCAAAAAAAGCATAAAATTTCACATCAAATAAAATTAGTTTTGTGTAATTCCTGTTGCTCAGATTTTTTCCCTCGGTGGTGTGATTACTCCAGTGAGAAGTTCACAGAGGTCAAAGACTATCTGGAAGACTTTTTTCTGGCTAATTTCTTTCCAATTTGTTAAGAGTTTGTGAGCTTTCTTGAAGCTTTATTGTTGCGGAAGCAAATGAGAAACAAATAAAAACTTCTCTGAAGATGATGTAGAAGTAAAAATATGCCGTATAGTGATGATTGATGAATTCTCAGGTGGAAGAAGGTGTTTGTAAACGTGCTCCACAGTACAGAGTACACTCAGCGGAGGGACATTATTTGCTATTGCTGCCAAAGATGGATTTTGTATTGGAAGTTTGTTTAATTTTTTGTCAAATCATAAGAAATTCAACATTTAGTGGCCCCCCGGGCTGTGTCATCCCACTGCAAATTCCCTGCTGTCCCATCTAAAGCCAAAAAAAGACAAACTTCTGCATCAAACTCTGTGCGTGCGTGAAGAGAGTGATCATGGAGGCAGTTCTTGGACGTGAAAATAGTGGAAGTGAATATGGTGATCGTGTTAGTAAAATAAAATCAGATCTTGTCTTTTGGACAATTGTCGATGGTGCTCTTGTGATAACAATCCTCTGTGGCAATACACTCACAATCCTCGCCATTCGCTACAGTCGTCGCTTGCGGAGTGCCATCTCCAATCTCTTTGTCCTCTCACTCGCCATCTCAGACATTGTTGTGGGCTTCACACTTCCCTACCATTTAGCCTTCTATGTGGGCTCATCCCTTGGCAAAGTGGAAATTTGGTGCCTCTTGCGCTTCTTCCTCATCATCCTCGCCTGCTGCACGTCCATATGGAACCTCATTGCAATTGCTGTCGATCGCTACATTGCCATCATCTATCCTCTGCACTACAGCAGGTACGTTTTATGACTTATTTCGCGCGGTCTTTTTAATAAAATATTAAGTATCTTCCACCAAATTTTACACAGCCACACGAATATTAATTTTTTGCGCTAATTGAGTGTTTTAGGCGTTAGCAAAAAATCTCCTTAAGATAATTATTTGTTTTTCGAGTTCTTTAGTCTTTAGTCCAACTACACCGCGGGTCGACCTCAAGTGGCAATGATTTTGCTTTTTTCTCCATTGGAGATTGAGATTTAAATAAAGAGTTAAGCTTTCTGTCCGCCATGGGTTATTAGTAAAAGGATTTATTGACAGAGAAAAATGTCTTAAAGACGGATAACAGAGTCAGAATAAAATCCCTCGATTAAGAATTAAATAGTTTTAAGTTTTTTTTTTCGTTTAGAAAATTAATCCTTCACTCAGATATCTAAAAGGAAATTTTTAAAATTTTCACAAAATCAATTTTCAAAATTGTCTAAAAAAGTTAATTTTCAACACAAACTCTTGAAATTCAGCACAAGAAGTTCTGAAACTCTTCCTTTAACCGAATTTATTTTATTTTTATTAAAATAAGAAGCTTTTTATGTAATTTTTTGGCACTCAAAGAGAACAAATAAAATCTTTCGAATACCTATATTCTGAAATTTTTTCAAAGACTTCACTGATTAAAAAATTCCTTGGAAAATTCTCTTCAAGCATAGATTCTAGAGATTTCGCATGCTATTAAACAGAGCAAATCTTCAGCTAAAAATAAATGAATAAAAACGGAAAACTAATCATCAATTTCATCAAATAATTCGTAAAATATTTACGGAATTTCGATTAAAAAAATGTGAAATGAAAATAAGCTCAAAAGCACAAAGCATAATTAAAAAGTAAAATATACTTATAATTGTAAAGAAAAATCGATAAATAAAAAGAAGTTCTAGCTTCAGTTCGAACTCAAGATAGAAGCGTTGAGAAACAAGATCGCTAATCATTATGCCAAAAAAAGGAATAAAAAATGAGACGAATATTTTTATTTTTGGTTTATGTATAAATTAAATTGCTTAATTAATTAATTTCATTACCCTAATTTTGGGTTATTTTGCTTAAAAACGTTTAGTCTTGTTCTGGCAGAATTGTGCCTTTAATTCAGACCGGGGGAAAGTTAATTTTTCCAAAAATTCCACTTTTTAAGTATTTAAGTATTATCAAGAGTTAAAAAAAAATAAAATTACAGAAAAAGCTCTACGATAAATCATTAAAAAATCCTTTTGAACTTAATCGTTTAGTTGAAACAATTTCTTCTTCAAAAATCGTTTAATAAAAAACGTCTAATAAATTAATTATTTTATTAATTTGACGTTCTTGACGAAATATTTTTTTTCTCTTTGGCCGAAGAGTACAGAAAATTAAACTATCTACCTTATTCCATCCAATATTTTTCAAAAAAAAAGCCCAAAATGATGGAAAAAGAAAAATTTATTCCCAAAGTGAGATTTGAACCCACGTCCCCTACTTGCTCAGAGTAAAATTTCTTTTAAAAGAACGTAGCAACTAGAACCTCTCGGCTAATTAATCATTATCTTATTTCAATGCTATGCCTTTTTATAGTATTTTTTTATGATACTTTTTTATATTTTTTTGACAATAAATTCAAACTTAAAGATAATAAATTTTCCGTAGATTTCCCCCGATATTTTTTTTTATAAAAAAATCATATTGATATCCTCATAAAATTGATAAACATTCTGTGGGTGGAAATCCATTCTTATCTTCAATTTTTATCTGTTGCTGCACTTCAAACACAACACAACACAATAGTCAAACAACATAATAACACTGTAAATCACTTGAGTATTGAAGCATTAATTTTCTCGAGGGTCAGCGCATTTTGCAATAAATTGCCCCCACGTGCTTCTTCTTTTGTGTTTCTTCTGCTAATTTGTTAATTATTCTACGCACACAGGTACATGACGAAAAAAGTCGCATTGTTCCTGTGTAGTATTGGATGGATGTTGGGCATTCTCATTGCCACTGTTCCACTCTTCTGGAATAATTGGGATTCAGCGAATGAATGTGAATTCGATGAGATCCTCAAGCCGTGGTACATGGCTGGTGTGATAACACCCGTCTTCTCAATGGTATGGCTTTGCTTGCTCATTGTCTACAGTCGCATCTACCGCGAGGCATCGCGTCAGATTAAACAGATGCGCTCCTCCGTGTCTAATCTCAATCAAATGCCATCAGACTGGAAGTCTGTGCAGGTAAAAGAAAATCTTTTTTTTCTTTCAGAGATTTTCTTGATGAATTTTTTATCTTTTTTTTTCGCACACAGGTTGTCCTCTTAATTCTGGGATGTTTCTCAATCTGCTGGCTACCCTACTTTGCCATTGCTACGTCACAAATCTTCCGGATGCTCAATCACAGCTCCGCGACTCTCTACAAGGGAGCCTTCTCACTGGCAATGGCCAATTCGGGGATGAACCCCCTTATTTATGCATGGAAAAATCGCAATTTTCGCAAAGCCTTCGGGAATCTTTTGCGCTGCAAGAATCCCGATGCAATTACCCCCAATGAGAATAACAATACAGCCGTTAAATGCCGGAAGGCCTCTGTGTGTGACCAAGAGACCCCCCCTGCCATTGAGACGCCCCACATTCCCGAACAAGTGGACGAGGAAGATGCAGAAATTCACAACAAGAGCGCCCGGAGTAGCTACGATGCCCAAAGTTCAGACACCGTGACGACGCATCTTAGCAAATTCAGCACAACCATCGCCTCCACGAGTGTCTCCTGAACACCCTGCCCCACTTTGGTTCAATCCCACCAAAGCCATTTGCTGAGTGCATCCTCTTCATCAGCAGAGCAGCATCAAACCCAACACACATTGCCTCCATCGCGCGCGTGATGCTGGCTCTATCGCTCTTCCCATCCCAATCATACCCAATTCCCCATTGCTGCTGTTTGCCAAACAGATAAAAGTTTTAAATGTGAATTCTACGCTGTGCTGTGTTGTGTGTGCCATCCTGACAGAGCAAAAGTGAAGCTTCTGCTGCTCCCTCCCACAAAATCTTCTTAACTTTCAGCACAAAAATATACAAACTTTAAGTACCATCTGATGAGATTTTCAATTTCTTCTTGCTCTCTCTCTCTGTACCACCGATCTGTGGGGGGAGTGAGTTTGAGGAAGCATCACCCCAGCAAATAGTCTGAGTCACCCACTTCGAAGGGGCATTCATTGAGCATTTTTTTGTCTAAATTAATTTTTTCCCAAAAAAAATGAATTAAAAGACAAAAATGGAATGAATATTAAATGTGAAAATAAAGGAAATAATTGTCAAAAAGAAAATTTAAACAGAGCGTTTTTATCATCCATATTCTTCTTCTTCTTTGTGGTTATTGTTGTTTCGTTACGGAGGTTTCTGAATGTTTGTAAATTTCTTGAAAATTATAATTTTTGGATTATTTCGTTTGACTTAAGCTAATTATTCCGTAAAATAATTTTAAATTTAGCGCGCATACGGTGAAAAAGGAAATGTTGAGAAACTCATTATTAAGTTTCTTTGTCAAGTCTAAATGAAAATATATTACAGATTTCTTTAAAAGCATTTTGAAAACGCGACAATCAAGAAATCGTCAAAAAAAAATCAAAATATTCAACAGACGAATATTTCTTTTTATGTTTTTAGTCTCAAATCGGTAGAGACTGAGGAGCAGAAGCCTAAAAAGTACTAAATTCTAGTCAAAGAAGTAAAATTCAATTTATCACTTTATATGCTTAAATTTAGTACATTTTCCCATTGTATTCAGTAGGTTATACTTTTTCAGATAGAATTTACTATATTTTTCAATAAAATTTAGTACTTTTAATGATTGAAGTTAGTACTTTTCGGTTTGAATTTACTGTTGCTTCGGCTGTTATTTAGTAATGTTTAAAATTAAATCTTAAGAAGTAAGTTAAATAATTAAAAGTACTAAATTCTAATTAAAAACATACTGAAATTATAGCCAAAAATATAGTAAATTCTAACTGAGAAAGTTCTGAATTTAATAGAAAAAGTGTTAATTTTAAGCCGAAAATGTACTAAATTTTAGTCGAATTTGTACTAAATTTAATCCAAAAAGTACTAAAGATCCTAAAAAGTTCTAAAAATCCTTAAAAAGTAAGTTCAAACCGAGAAAGTAGTAAATTCAAGCCGAAGAAGTAGGTACTAAATTCCAGTTGAAAATGAGAATATTCAGATCTTCAGAAATATTGTGTTTATTCGCTAATCTTCGTATTATTCACCAAAATAGTAAAAATATTCAGCAGATAAACACCCCTAGGCGAAAATGCAATTTTTATACTTTGTTAAGTAGTTTAATTTTCGTTTTCTTTAAGAAATTTTTAGAAAGAATTTTAATAATTAAATAAATTGCCGAATTATGTAAATTTTGAGTTTCTGAAAAAATCCAATTCCATTGGGAGTTTTCAGATCTTTGTCTTGGTTTTTTTAAGTTTTAATGGTTATAAATAATTCTTTTAATCCTTCCAACGATTTTTTGTTTTAAATATTTTCTCTTTGTTTCTGTTGTTTCTATGAACCAAATTAAGGTTTCTTGACGGAACTTCTTCAATTCCCATCTCTTATTCAAGAAAATTAATGAATTCTCTTGCCAATGAAAGAGATTCACGTAAATTTCCAATTTTTCCAGCAAATAAAATTTTAAAAATAAATATCTTCAAAAGAAAACCACAAAGAACCTCAATGACAAACCCCTTTGAGAAGAAATTTTTCCTCATTCTCTCTCTTCTCTTCTTCCTCACTCTGTGTACGCGCTATCGCAAATGAGGATTATGTACTAATTAATTCCTCCACACAATTTGTCACTGATTTTCCAATACAAATCCTCCCCTTTCCTCACTTCGCTCAATCGACGAGGCGACTGATAAGACAAACCACCCAATAATTTGGGCTTTACCCCCCACGCATTATCTTGACTTCTTGGAAGAGCCTCTCATTCATTTGTCGAAGGGAGAACGTTTCACTCACAGGGGTCAGTGAATGGGATTTCATGGTGATTCAGGGTAGGATTAAATTAAAGCAACAATGAGGAAAGGAAAAAAAGCTCACTCACCTCAATGCCAGTGACTCCGAGGGCATTCTCGAGATTCTGCGTCATCCGGAAGGGTGTCTTTTCCGGCACACGTAGCGTCTTTCCCTTCTCAAAGCACACATTGTAGTCAATGTGAACAATCTCTCCGGTGCTGAGATTCACCAGGATGTTGTCCAAATGTCGATCTCCCAGCCCAATGATGTACCCAATGACACTCATCACGGCCAGTGAGAGTGAATAGTTCCGGACAATTTGTCTCCATTCAGCTGCCGTTGTGCTGGTGCACCAAAATTCCCGCGATAGCAAATCCCGCGGAGTTTCTGCCGCCAGCTCCGTCAGAACTTCCCGCAGGACCTCAATGGGCCACGTGGAACGAGCATCGGTGACCTTCATCCCCTTCTCCTGGAGCTTTGGCGTGAGTTTACTGAAGAAAAGCTCCGAAGGGCGCATAATTGGGGAAATTTCCTTCTCTTTGCGCGGTTTTGCCGCCTCACGTTGCTGCCACTTTTTGTACACAGAAAAAATCGGCAGAACCCCATCGACCCAACTGATTAGACCCGATTGTGGGCCAAGTGGGATGACGGAGTAGTGACGAGCACGATATGAGGAAACATTCCCATTGCAATCAATCGTGCGACTCATCATTGAATTTGCAATTGAGAGGAATTGCATAATTCTCTCATCGAGATGCAAATCCTCCAGCCCTTTGAAGAGGTACGTGTAGCGATTCCCATCACTTCCGTGGAAAGCCAACTTCTTGGGCTTTGTCTTTGTATTGAGGATCTGTACCATATTGTCCACAGATCTACAGGAAAGCGTCAAAAAAACAATAAAAAAATAGGGATTTGTGTTTAAAAAATTAAGGAATTCTGAGGATATTTTAGATTTTTCTAGTCAGGAAAATTTCAGGACTTCGCAAGAACTTGGTTAGAATATTAAGAATCTTAAATTTCTTCAGTACTTCTTAGACAGAAAGGTTTAGAATCTATGAAGTTTTGATTATTTTCTTAAATTATTATCCTGAATAAAAATAGAAAAAATGAAACTTCTGACTACTTTTCTTGCTAGGACTATCAGATTTCTAGTTATTGTCTAGACTTGTATTAAAATCCTAGAATTTTTTTTTTATTTTTATTAAAAATTTCAAGTTCCTGACTAGAAATATTTCCAAATTTAAAAGTCTCAACTTATTTTTTGATTAAACAGAGAAAGAAAATCAAATTTCTGATTAATTTTCTTGTGAAAAGGATCTAGAAATTAGGACCGGATGCATTTATGGCTGAAGAGACTAGAAAATTGTTTGTTTGTTGAAAGACATTTAGAAATTTAAATTTTTAACTAGGATCATCAGAAACTTAAAGATTTCAAAGTCCTTCCTAGAACACTGTTAAGAACATTAAATTCAAGACTTTTCTTCTTCATAATTTAGAGTTTATTGCAAAAAATATGACAGAATTCTCACTCTGAAAGAGATCTAAAGACTCTTCCTGCTTAATCTTCTAGCTAAACAGACCTAGAAATTTTTATTTCTAATTAATTTTCTAGCTGAACAGATCCAGAAAATGAAATTTCTGATTAATTTTCTAGCTGAACAGATCCAGAAATTTTTATTTCGGATTAATCTTCTAGCTGAACAGATCTAGAAATTTTTATTTCTGATTAATTTTCTAGCTGAAAAGATCCAGAAATTTTTATTTCTGATTAATCTTCTAGCTGAACAGATCTAGAAATTTTTATTTCTGATTAATTTTCTATTTGAACAGATCTAGAAAATGAAATTTCTAATCAATTTTCTAACTAAACAGTTCTAGGAAATGAAATTTCTGATTAATTTTTAAGGTGAACAGATCCAGAAATTTTTATTTCTGATTAATTTTCTAGCTAAACAGACCTAGGAAATGAAATTTCTGATTAATTTTTAAGGTGAACAGATCCAGAAATTTTTATTTCTGATTAATTTTCTAGCTAAACAGACCTAGGAAATGAAATTTCTGATTAATTTATTAGCTGAACAGATCCAGAAATTTTTATTTCTGATTAATTTTCTAGCTAAACAGATCTAGAAATTTTTATTTCTGGTTAATTTTCTAGCTAAACAGACCTAGGAAATGAAATTTCTGATTAATTTTTAAGGTGAACAGATCCAGAAATTTTTATTTCTGATTAATTTTCTAGCTAAACAGACCTAGAAATTTTTATTTCTGATTAATTTTCTAGCTGAACAGAACCAGATATTTTTATTTCTGATTAATTTTCTAGCTGAACAGATTTAGAAAATGAAATTTCTGATTAATTTTCTAGCTGAACAGATCTAGAAATTTTTTTTTCTGATTATTTTTCTAGCTGAACAGATCTAGAAAATGAAATTTCTAATCAATTTTCTAGCTAAACAGATCTAGAAAATGAAATTTCTAATCAATTTTCTAGCTAAACAGATCTAGAAAATGAACTTTCTGATTAATCTTCTAACTAAAAAGATCTAGAAATTCAAATTTTTGTTGTACTTTCTACCTAAGATCTAGAAATTTAATTTTCTGATTCATCTTCTCCCTAAAATGATCAAGAATTTTAATTTTCAGCCTAAAAAGACCTAGAAATTCAAATTTTTGGCCTACATATTTTCAACTTAAGAACTTCAAGACAAAATCATAAAAAAAAACTCATTAAAAAACAACGAAATACAAAAGATAACTAACCTGATGTGGATTTGCTCCTTCCCGGAATTCTCAACGCCTGGCATGGAGATCACGGTGTCCTTGAATCCAGCCAAAGTTGGGCTGATATCGCTCATTTTGAGAACATTATTCGAGCGCTTCTGGACACGCTGCTGGAAAACCCCGCAGAGAGATTTGAATCTCATCCATGGCATCAGTGGGGCATCCCTACGCATTGGTTGCCTCAGGAGATCACTCAATTCCCCAATTGGCTTGGAGAATTTCTCCTGGAACGCTGCTTCGTGCTTCGTTTCTGCTTCCCGGGAGATTGTTGCGCGAATCTTATCCATTGTCGCCACAACGGGCTTCATTAGCTGATGATAGAGCTCTGAGAAGGTGCCGTAGTTGGTGTCTGTGATGCCCTCTTTGGTGATTTGATCATCAAGTTCGGAAAACTTCTTACTGGACGCCACGTAGGTTTGGGACATGGAAACGAGGCACATTTCATCCCAAAGCAGACACACGCGACGTAGTTCCCGGACAAGAAGCTGCACCTGAGCCACAGTGTCAGCTGCTTGATTTGAGAGTGTGTCCAGGAGGGAGTAGAAGCACTCACTGAGGGTATTGCTGGCTTCGGATTTAGCCCCCTGGGCTGCTCCCACAACAGCTGGGAAAATAATAATGTGCGGGGAATCTTCAGCTACGCGACAGAGAAGCTCAGACACACGCCTCCGGACGTAGGGTTCGTGATGATTGAGACGCGAGAAGAGCTGCGGGATGATCACCTTCCACGGGGATGTTGGTGTGCTTGCCAGACCCTCTTCGAGGACTTCCTGCAGCCCCAGAGCGTGCTTCACAATGAGCCTGAGGAGACGAAGTGTTGCCGCCACTGTTGAGCTTGCTGAGTCCTCATCAACCTTCCCACAAGTACCCAACTGGAGGTACTTAAAGTACGCATCAGCTGCCATCTCGTAGTACCCATAGACGTGCTTATGTGCCCTCCGCCAGATCCCAATAATTGCCTGAAGTTGCTCCGATGTGATGTGCGCAAAACTCGGTATGTTCCGGATGTGACTCTCCAGCAAATCCGTCGAACTCCCATCTCCTGGCTCAATGTCATCAATCTCCATTGGCACTTGATGCTCACTCAAAATTCCCACTGCCTGGGATATTTCCTCCTGCGATGCATCCGGAATTGCCTGAGAAATGCCCGCAATGTCAGCCGGTTGGAAAATCGTTGCACTCGGACGATTCTCAACCATCTTCCTGCCCCATTTGTAGCACCATCCCCCAAAGGCATTCCACGCCTTCGCCAAATCCGGACACTGCTTCACACTGGCCCCAATTAGCTTTCCCGTGGCCAAGTCTGTCAACGGAATAACGCCACCAGCATCGAAATCCGGCGTCGGCTTAACGTCCGGAAGTTGATTGAGAAGCTGCCCGAGTGGCATTTGCAGCTGCATTTGCTTCTCATCCTCCGGAATGAGCCACTCGGAGATACTAAGAAGAATCCGAGCACCACGCTCACTAATTTGCGGATCAGGCTGCCCTCCGGAGGCTATATGCCCCCGGATTCCCAGAGCTGTTGCCGCTGTGAATTGCACAGCAAAGTCCCTCTTCTCCGGATAGCAATACAACCACTTGCTCGTCTCATAGACAGCCCTCCCGAGATTTAGATCCCACACAGCTGCCTCCTTGTGTGCCATAATCGCCTCACACGCTGCCTCCAGACTCTCAGCATTGCTCGTCCTCGCGTAGTAGCGTTCAAGCTCTCTCCTGCACAGCTGCAGATTACCTTCCTTCCTGGACATGGACACCATATCCAGGCGCAGCATTGCATTGAGGTCATCCACCTTCCTCTCCGATCCACAGAAGAATTCCGCAAAATAGAGAATTCTCGTCAATGTCAGGGATCCGAAGATTTTATCCACCGACAACGAGTCCACGGAATCATCCCCAATCTTTATTTTGTGGCAGATGTGATTGAGAATCGTGAGATTGTTCAGGTGCTCCTGTTGACATCGAAAATTTCATGAAATTTTGGAAATTTTTCACTGCTGGTTTTGAAATTTTCACACCAAGTTTAGAAAACTTTGAAAAGATTCTTTGCTTTGAAATATTGTGTAATTTTCATTGAAATATTTCAAGAAAGTCGGGCTTATGGGGAAAAATGTAAAGAAACGACTACTTTTTGATTTTCCCGCAACGTTTTGATTATTTTTTTTTGAAAATTTTTGAAGATTCTTCAGATTTTTGTAAGTAAATTATGGAAAAGGTAGCTTGAAATAGCTAGAACGTGAATTATCGTTAACATAACCTCAATGAAAATTTTAAAGATATTTTTTTAGAAGTTTTTCCTTCAAATTTTGTCATTAAATTAGACTAAAACGTCGCTGGAATACAAAAAATAGTCTTGCCGCTTAAAACTATTTAATCTTTCTAAACATAACCACAATTTTATAATTGTAAAAAGGGCCAAGATTGAGTAAATGCAAAAGAAACTTTAAGATAATTGGTATAAGGAGACTTTTAGTAGTTTTGTCTGTAAAATAAACCAAAACGTCGCTAAATGAAAAAAATGTTCAATCCTCCGGTTAGGATCATCTAAAACTAACCTCAATTTTACTTGTAAACAGGGTTAAAAAAAATAGCAAATTCCAAAGAAAACCTAACGAGGATATTTCTTAAGAACTTTTAGAAAACAAATCAAAACGTCGTCAGTACAAAAAATACATATTTAAATCTCTGGTTAGATCCATCTCAACCTAACCTCAATTTTACTTCTCAAAGAGGTTAAAAATGAAGAAATTTAAAAGACAAGAAATTCTTGAAAATTTTTTGTAATTATTTATGTAAAATAAATCAAAACGTCGCAAGAAGAAATATTTAAATCTTTGGTTAGTCTCATCTAAACCTAACCTTAATTATTAAAAGGGTTAAAAAGTGAGAAATTAAAAAGATAAAAAAGCTTTAAAATAACTCAAAACATCGCTAGAATTCAATGAATTGGTTCTAAAATTCAAATAAAATCTCCGAAAAAAACAACTAACCTGAGAATGCGTCCTTAGGGCTTCCTGGAGGCCATTTTGAAATGTTTTAGAGCACGTCTGGAGAACATTGGGTGAAATTGATTTCCCGGGGAAGATGCATGTGACGGTATTCTCAGCCAGGGAGAAGATGTGGTGGCAGGAGAAATTATTGGTGAACTCTGTTTCATCCGAGAGGATATCCCAATTGGCCAGGCACTCCTCTGCTATGGACTGATCCTCATCGTAGCGCATAATACACCTTACCTGCTTTGAGGTTATGTTTATGAGGGGAATGGTGGCTCTGGGGATTGTCCGGGCTTCCTCATTCTCAAGAAATACCGCCAATTTCTCCCACTGTGCTGACCACATGAGACACTGCACCAATTGATCCACAATAAACTCCCGAATATGCTTATCTAGCTTCTGATCTGCCTCCAGGATCTCGGTGTAGCCCGCGGCGGCTGTTTCTCTGTGTCCCGCTGCCTGTTCTGCGGCCATCTTCACCCACACCAAGCGACGCCCGGAGATCTTCTTGATCCACGTGTAGAGTCCACTGAGGGAGTCACTTTCACCATTCCGGAGAAGTGCCCACGCCAGGGACATCAGGGTGTGCTCAAAGAGTGGTTCAGCCACACGCTGTGCCTCCACGAGATTCCGTATCGTGCTCTCGGAATACCGAATGACCATCTCGGGTTCCATGCAGTGCAATGCCACGAGATCCACTGCTGTCCGGATGCGATTGAACCACTCATTGCATGTGGATGAGTTAACGTGAAAGAATGTCCGGGAGGGCTTCTCAGGGCTCGGCAGGGCAAAGGCTGTCCCTTCCGTTGCACTGTAGATGGCCTTCTCGAGAGCTTCCATGAACCCCAGAAGAATCCTCGCATGCCGCTGATTTGCGAGAACTGTCTCAATCCCAGCCACCGTTGTGGTCTCCTTGAGATCGAGAATTCTCGCATCCTCCTTCACAATGGCCTCAATGCGTAGAAACGTCTCCTGGGGCTTCCCAAAGGGCGTCCGGAGCTTATTGGCCACACAGAATTGTGCTGCTTCCCACTGAATCCACGCCACGAGGCACCGGATGTCCCGCAGAACTGCCTCATCGTACTCCCCGCATGAAGATTTAGCCACCCAGGCACGCTTAAACATCTCCCGGATGGTTCTATCGCAAAATCCGCCGGAACTACTGAACGTGATCACCTCGAGGAAGTCCCGGAATTGATCTGGCCAAATTTCACTGATAACTGCAGCGCTCTTGTGCCATTGCTGCATCTCCCGGATGTGCGCATCCCACTGCCGTGCCTTCCCCGTGAATTCATTCACCTGCCTCAGGGAAACATTCAGCGGGATCTTGGCGAAGATTTGCGAATAGAGTTCCCGGATTTGTGAACTTGTACTACACATCTCAATGCAGCAAATCTCCGCAAGTCCCGGGAAGATTTTCTCATTAACCACGACGAATTTGTCCAGGAAATCACTGAGAATTCCGCCGGATTTGATTTTTGTCTCATAATTCGCCTTTGTGGGGATGTCCAGGATACTTTGGAGGATGCTGCAGAAGGTGGGATTGTCCCGCAGGATGGTGCAATGCGCTGCCGCCTGGAGGATCATCTGATGGCACCATTCAAGGAGGAGATTTTGGGAATGACGCGGAATCCATGCTTGCTGCAGGAGCGTATCAATCGTGGAGAGAATTGTCTCAAAATTATCTGTTGTGGGACTCTCTGTGCGATCCAGGCTCATCATGGGGGTCACCTTGCCAGCCAGGAGTCCGCTGGAACTGATGAAATTCCCATTATTTGAGCAATGAGCCACCAGGAGGGTGAGAATGGCATGATGAACTACGGGGAAACGGAGCCAGATCTCATCGGCAGGACAGAGATTCGTCGTTAGCATCTCCAGGAGACTCGGCCGGAGGGCATACAGGGCAATTATGGATGTTGAGGAAGCTGCCAGGCGTGCCAATCCATTGAGATGGAAGACAATGAGGAACTTCCAGCGCTCCTGGGTGCTTCCGGAAGCTCTTAGAGCCAAAACTGCGGCATTTAGCTCCTCAATGATGACGGAATAGGCTCTCTCCAGTATTGCCACATTCTTCACATCTACAATTTCCTGCCAGAGCTTCACGAGGGCTTCCCGGCACTTTCCATCGCGGGAAAATCTCTCCCGACGTAGATGTGGATGCACGAGGAGGAGCTCAATGAATTCCATGGAGATTCTCGTCTTCATCGCACGCAGGAAGCGCAAGATGATGAAGATGAGACTCAGCATTTGCCCACGAGAGTATTCCTGCACACGCTGAAGCTGCATCTCAATGAGGGATTGAATATCCTCCCGGGAGGCATCAAATTGCACTCCGTGGGTGTCAAAGAGCAACGCTATGAACTCATTAACAGTCAGAGTGACTTCCTCCTCTTGGGGACAATGCTGGATGGCCACCTTGGCAGCTGGGAGAACCTTAGCGTAGCCCTCAAAGAGAAAATCCTCCCCAATGGCAGCCACAGCCTCCGGACAGGACACATCAATGCATTTCACGATGGTATTGAGAGCAGCCACGAAGGAGGCAAAGATGACAAATTGCTCAGCTTCCTGACTCCCGAGATCTTCACTCTTCAGCACAATATCCTCAATTATCTGATCCAGCAGCCTCACGGTGAACTTGATGTCACGACGCCAGAATGGGCGGAAATTCTCGAGGATTTTGGCACAGTGATCCCTCACACGGAGGCTCTGATCCGTCTCCAGGTGCCACCCAACCAGGATGTCAACTGTGTCCGTGAAGAATGGCCTGAATTGCGTTGGGTAGTTCGCAGCAATGGTGTCAATGACGCTGGAAACACTCGTAAAGACTTCCACGTTGTCTGTTTTCTCCAGGAAATCCTTCAGTGTGTCCAGGAGCTTTGGGATCTGCGACGAAACCTGAATTCCCTGCTCCTGCAAGACTTCCAACGCGCCCCGAAGCACTCCCATCATCAACCCCTTGATTCCTTTGTTCCCTTTGAAGACTTTCAGGATTCCCGCGGTGAACTGACTGAATTCCCCACGCATAACAACCCCAATCTTGGCCAGAATCTCCACAACGTGCACCTGGCATTCCTTCGGTCCATCCAGCAGCACCTCCACGCATCCCTCGAGGATTCCATCAAATGAACGACGAATGTAGTTACTATTTGTCGGGTCAACAATCACTCCCTTCAGCTTCCCGCACAAATCCAGCGCCCCTTCGACACTCCTCTCAGCACACAGACGATTCATCAACTTGGAAATCCTCATGTCTTCCGGGAAGCCAAATGACGAAGCATCACTGCGTGTCTTTGCCAGATTTGACGCAGAACCATCTTCCGGAAATAGAGAATTTTTTAAACTTTTCTTGAATTTCTTCTCGCTAAAAAAATCAACTCACATCTATCCGGACTGCTGTGTTTCTTCTCATTCTGCAGCACCTGTGTCACCTTGGACTTTCGCACAACACGTACAGCCCCCGATGTCCCAGGAGCGCCTTCCAGGGGGGGCAGAGAAAGTCAAAAGTCTCAACTAAGGATACCCATTTGTAAACAATGGTAAACAAACTCACCCATCATCCCGTCTTCTTCCATCCAATACGCGTTTGCATGTGCTCCAAACACTTTTCCACACTTTTGCACTTTTCTTTTCAATTTTCACGACTTTTCTTGCCTTTTTATTCGCCTTTATTTTCAAAGCAACAGGCTGGAAAATATTGGAAAATAACTTGTTTTGAGGTTATGTTCCTATTTTTGACTTTTGGGAAGATCGTGTTAGTTCGGGGGGTTTCGGATTTTGTCGGGAATTTTTAAATAAAATTAAAACGGTTGCCATGATTATTTCGTTTTTCTTTGGTTGCTGCTATTCGCTACAAAAAATTACTTTTTGATCTCAACCGGCAGTTTAAAAATGCATAAAGTCATTTTATTTTCATTAAAAAACACATTTTCCTGCATTTGACATCTGGCATAAAAATGCATACAGTCCTTTTTAGCGTTTCCACTCGGTTTCCGTTCGGCTCCCGCTCGGCTCTCGTTCGGCTCTGGCACAGAATGTACTCAATTTTTGCCAGAAAAATGGAAAAAATCCTAGCCGACTACGATTTTAACGGCCATTTGCACTTATACTACCAGGACAGCATAAAAATAGAAAGAAAATCCAACAAAAATTGAGTACACTCTGTGCCAGAGCCGAACGAGAGCCGAGTGAGAGCCGAGCCGAAGCCGAGTGAAAATGCTAAAAAGAACTTTATGCATTTTTATAACAGATATCAAATGCAGGAAAATGTGATGAAAATAAAAAGGACTTTATGCATTTTTATGCCAGATTTAGTGCCAAATGCAGGAAAATGTGTCCCCGAGTGAACGAAGGGCACGTAGCCGAAGTACTCCGAAGTGGGCCCGAAGGAAGGAAGACAGCCGAGGAAGACGGGCTCAGCTCGCCGTCACAACCGAGCGAGCCGCCCGCGTCGATTCGATTCGGGAAGATTCGCCAAGGGGTGAAATAAATAAAATAAAATAATTAAATAAAATTTTTAATTCATATTTATCTGTAATATTTCATGTTGAATGTGTTTCATAAAACTAAGCCAAGATTCAATCCTTTTCGGCCCAATTCAGCCCTGCCTCAAAGGAACCTCAAAAATGTTTTCAAATTGCACAGTTTCGCGCCAAAAGTAAAACGGGCGAAATTTTAAATTAGGAAATTCTCTCAGAAAATCATAAAAACATCAGAAAATTAGAAAAAAGACTTAAAAATTTATTAAAAACAACTCATCCTTGAATGCAACGAAAATGGAAAGAGGCAGAAAAATCAGGAAAATCCAGGAAATTGCATAAAAATGGGGGTAAAAAAAAGAAATTCCCTCCAGACGGAAATATTTTTCGGCGCCCACTTTGTATAAAACATATATTTCATGGAAACACAAAACATGTTGCAGCGAAACATGAAACATGTTTCACAGAAGGCAAATGTTTCACTAGTGAGAGAAACGTCATTTGAGCTTCACAAAAAAAATGTCATAAAATTGAGTTTTTTCGTGAATTTTGTGCAAAATCAGGTATTTTCTCATTGTTTTGCAACACAAACACAACGCCATGGTGCCCCCGTGAGGTGCTACGGTGAAATTTCCACCGTAACGGGTGATTTTGTGCGAGAAAGACAAATTGAAATTTGGGTCTGCTGTCATTCTTGTTTTGGGCACACAACAAATTAATTATTTCACAATTTTACAGCTAATTTTCCCTTTTCCACCCCATTTCTGCACTTCCACCCCAGCGGGGATGCCTCGCGGTGGTGGTGGGGTGCACCCGGAAGTACCCCGGGCAGTGGGTGTGGGTGAAAAAGTGATGTTAATTTTCTTTTGTCTTCTTCTTTTTTTTGGGGCCACTCGCGGGGGCGCTCCAGAAGAGACGACGACCAGAGAAATCTTTGAGAGGAATTTAAAATGCATCTGGAGAGCAACTTTGCCGCCTGCTGAGTTGCTTTGCTTTTTGCATCCGGAAGCGCGCGCCCCCATTGCAGCTTTCTCCGGAGGAACAAAATGGGTGACAAGGATATTCCCAGTGTTCCTATCACGACACTGGCTGGATTGACCAATCTATCTGACTGTGAGTCCCACATTTGCTCCACGAAGGGATTTAAATGATTAATTTGGTAATTTTTTTTTGTGTGTGCTTTCAGTACTCAGTGAACTCCCAATAAGTGATCCAAATCTTGTCACATCGCTCCTGGATAAATCCCTTCTCTTCCATCCGCGTGTGGCGGAGGAGGCACGTAATCTCCTGGCCGTGCAGGACACCAATCGTGCTCAGCAGCTCATTAGGGCTCTTGAGCAAACAAACACGGATCACATGTAAGGATTATCCTCACTAAGTCATCTCCTGGGCAATTTGTTTATTTTTTGCTTCTAATTGCAGTGAAATCCTGGACGAATTTAACGTCCCCGAAGCGTCGTCGAGTTCGACGCAAAACAACGTCCCGGAACTCCTGCAGGCCATCTACAAACTCCGGCCAAATGTCTTTCAGGAGGGAAGATCATCGTCTTCCTCTTCCTACGGTGAGTCTTTCTCTTCATTTCTTCTTTCTCGTCATTCCACTTCGTCTACACAGATAAAATAAATTCGTAAAAAGTTCGTCAAATTTCTTGTGAGGTTCGTGAATTTCCTATGCATTTATATGGGGAAGTTCACCTCCAGGTTCGTGAAATTGGGTTTCAGCTCCTTTTGGAGGTAAAAGTTCGTAAGAATCCACCTCCAAAGTTTGTAATTCTCATTTTACCTCCAAAGTGTGTCATTTTCACCTCCAAGTTTGTAGAAGGTTTGTAATTCGTTCTGAGAGGCTTCGAGCAGTTTTTTTCTCTTTTTAACCTACAGAAATCTTATGAATCCATCTCGCTTGTACTGAGCAAATTGAAAAATTCGGTTTGTTAGAGTTTGATTGCGGATCTCTTCCCAAGATTATCAAGCCCTGGACAATCCTCTCAGAGAAAAATGATTCCGAAATATACGCTTTTTTGTAAAATTGGCATGAGAAGTTTGAATGAGGGTCAGTGACGTCACCGAAAATTTCAGCTTTGAATTTTTGTGAAACAATCGATAGGTGTCGCTACTTGTAAGGCACAATAAAATGGATCTTTGGTGATTATTGGAAAATATTTCGCATATTTTTTTTCATGGCAATGTAAGCTCAATTAGAACCAGAGCTAGAACCATTTAATAAATCATAGAATATCTAAAAAAAATATTTGGTTAGTATTTCTGCGTTGATACCACTGAGTTTCATGGTT